>NC_058123.1:21602500-21677500 GCF_914725855.1 Thunnus albacares | reverse complement strand
AACGATGTTCAGTTGCAGGGTATCAGAGGTGAATGTTAACAGCTTAACTCACATAAGACCTTCACTGCACCAGGGCCAAGAGCCAAAATACTTCATGCATACAAATGCAAAACTATTTTTCCCCCCAAATGGTATAAACAAGTTCATGTCATGAATGTTGATGGAAGATGGAATAAACAACAAACAACAGCAACACATAAAGGCTGCAATATCCCTACAACAACAAAAATATTACTTCTGTATCTTCTCAATCAAGCCAAGACAGCTGAAATGCTTCATCTCTGTCTGCTTCATTTCAGCCACCCAACGTGTCACATATATTGAAAATCATTTACTAAGCAGCAGCCCTGAGGAATTTACACACACACACACACACACACACACACACACACACACACACACACACATACACACATACACACAAACACATTGTCCTGCTGCCAGAGACAAAGAGTATGCCGCTGGGAGAAGAGAAGTCTCCATCGACCAGCAGTCAAACTTTTAATAAACACATTAAATCCTTATGGATCCTCCTGCTGAGCTGCCACTAAATGGCACTCATGAGGAATTAGCACAAGGAAAGATTAATTGGCTTCCTGGAGAGGAGAGGAGGGGGGAGGAGAGGAGGGGAGGAATGAGGGAGGACAGGTAAAAAGGAAAGGAAACTAGAGCTTCAGAGGAAAAGGTCAGGGCAAAATAAAAGTAAAGGAAAAGGCATGAGAGATGTGAAGAGAGCAGAAAAAAAGAGAGGTGATAAACATTAGATGACAGAGTAGGAGAGCAGAGAAGGGTGGGGAGCAGGAATAAGAGATGAAGAAGAAAACTCATAAAAGTTGTAAGTGGGAGCAAATGCATGGCAAGACTTCAGATCCAGGGTCACTCCAAGGAAACCTGATGGGAAATTAATAACAAAATGTCCAAATTATCATTAAAGATGGATTAGAACATCTTTATGTTCACTAGCTGGCCATTCATCAGCCGCTACTGTTTCTTGCAGCTGAAAGTAGCAGGAACTAAAAAAGAATAATTATAAGTAATTTCAAAGGTTTCTCAGAGACATGTCCTGTCAGACGAGACTTTATAAATAGCTCCAAAAAGAAATTGACATTGAAGGTCTTTTAGTTATTGCACCTACATTTCTCTAAATTCCATAAGCCAAAGTTTTTCTTCAAGTTACAAAGGAAAACTTAATACTACAATATTACTACTACCATATGTATATATCTATACATACACACACACACACACACACACACACACACACACACACACACACACACACACACACACACACACTTCCTTTCTTAGTTGTTATAATCAAAATTTAAATGAACTAACAAAAGCAAACAGTTTTATAGTGTTTACCATGATCATCAGCTTAGATTAGCATGTTAGCATGTAAGCACTTAACACATAGTACAGCTGAGGATGATTGGGATTTCATTAGTTTTGCAGATATTTGTTCATAAATCAAACTATGGAGAAATACAAATTGTGACCTGTAGATGGAGCTAGATGAAAAGCCAGGAGATCACCAAAGTTTTTACAATCCATCCTGAAGGGAACATGAATGTCTGTACCAAAATCGAATGGAAAACCATCCAATAGTTATTAGATATTTCAGTCTGGACCAAAAAGGTGGACCGGCAGACTAACATTGCCATATAGAGCATTGCCGCTAATGTGGCTAAAAGTAAACAACAGTGACTGCATTGCACCTACTGCATTGCAATATTTATATAAAATCAAAGTTTTACCTGGATTTTTGAGTTATTCATCTCTAGTTTGATGATGATGTTTATATTGCATATATTTTCATTGTATATGTAAAATGTTAATGGTGTTTTAAATTAAGAGTGCCTCAGGATTTTATTGCACAGATTCCTGGTGATTCCTATGCAGATGACAATACATTTTGAACTTGAACTTGAAATTAGAAAAAAAAAGAGCTGTAGGTCAGAGGTAGCCTGGAGGTTTGAGAAGAGCCCATGTGGATTTCAGGTCACACCTTTACATTAGTGGACCGTCTGGTTGGGAAAATCTTGGCATGCAAAGTGAATGACCTCTAACTGCTCCTGTGTCAGGGAACTTGCACTTGGCAGCTCCCAGGCTTGAGTTTGGAGACTATAAATGTGAAACTCTTTACTGTATGCATGCTCTGTTGATTTCTGAATGAAAATATATCACTTACGGTAATAGAAAAAGCAGCTTCAAAAAGTCAGTGTAGGTTCAAATGTGACTCATAAAGTTTTATGGCACCTTCATCTCTCTCTTGTATTCAGTTTGAAGGCAATAATGTTAAAATGTTTCAAGAGATAAACCATTTTACATTTACTGTTGACAGCATTTAATGTAGCTTATAACCATTATTGTGCAACTTATGCTCCCCACCAGACTCTTTAAACACCAGGAAAAATATAATGATCTTTAATAAAGTCCCGTTAAGAAATGTAGCAGCACAAAATGGTGCAGGTGGGAGCAATTCAATGACATTTAGTGTTGTCAGTATTAAATACTGTAGTCAGTTGGCTTGGTCACAGGTGAGTGAACTGCTCTGTTGATTTAAGATCATCTTTGTTGAAACACACCGTGGCCTAAAACTCAGAGAACAGATGGCACTACCTCACACACACACACACATACACACTTACACAAGCTCATGACTTGCTGGGTCAACAATGAAACACATGGTGAAGCCTCATTTTGAGGTGTAAATTTACACACACACACACACACACACACACACACACACACACACACACACACACACACACACACACACACACACACACACACACACACACACACACACGTGCAATTTCAGTATGAAATAAACCTTGTCTTGAGGTGACAGCTGCAAGTGTGTGTCCTCTGATCTTTGTCAGTGTGTGTGTATAGATTACACCAGTCAGCATGTGTTCAGAGATCCGCTTCATAAACAGATGGCTAATTGCTTTATCAATTACCCATGAAAATGTTAATGGAGTCTCATTATCAATTATTTAATTTGATATATAACTTATTAATCAAACAGAGTGTAAATTACCACTGAGACAAGGGCAAGTGCAGTTTTACCTGATAATCTACAGTAAGTGTCCAATTAAGTCTATTGTTTTATACACTACAGCTTGTGTAAATTCAACAGTAATTTAATTATACCAAACTACTGTTTAATCTGCTGACAGTTATTTATAAATATATTGTTCATAGTAGGCATTTATTCCTCACCTCACCCAATTGTTTTTTGACTCTTTACTGAAAACTGATTGTTTTGTCTAATTATTTTTTATACTCTCAAGCAAAGAAGTAGTAGAAATAATTAGCAAGACAACTGGACTGAAATGAGGATAAAATATTGAGATCATTAATATACTGTACCAACGTTTTTGCACATGTGCCATGCCAGAGAAGCTGCTCTACACTTTTCCACCATCCATCTCATTCCTCTCTTGTTGGAGAGAGTGAGACAGGAGAAGCTGGCAGTCTTCCTGATAGCTCCAGGTCAGCTGTTTGTGTGCTATGGAGAGGGTCTGGCTGGAAAAGCCCTATCCAATAAATGCCTTGCTAGGTGGCTTTGTGTGTGCATCTCCCAAGCCTATGGTTAGGCGAGAAGAGACCCTCCCACTGTGGTCAGCACACACTCTACACATAGCATGGCAGTGTCATTGGCGTTGTTTAGTGGGATGAGTGTCGAGGACATATGCACGGCAGCATTATGGTCTACGCCCTTTCCATTCATCTATCTCTTGGACATGTGGGACTTCTTTTCACAGTCTGTGCTCCCTGGATCAGCCCAAAGACTGGTGAAAAGGGTAGTTGTGTGTGTGTCAGCTGAGTTTCACCTGATCCCCCCTTAGTCATGATACACCTGCATTTTTCCCATGCTCCTTGATGACCTGGGGAATGAGGTGTTCAGAGGGTCTGTTGGTTGACAGTGGACCCCTGCGAGGTTAGGCTTATATACTTTGGGCTCCACATGTATTCAGGTAGGCACGTCGGTCGGCTACGTTTATGCAAATGTCAGCTGGGCGAATATGTGTGTGGTATTACCAACAGAGTCCAGTGGAGGGCTCCGCTTGTGCTAATAGAACTGGGGTTACAATACTGTAACCTTCAATATGGACAGATTAAATAGGTCAGCAAGTGGGAAAATAAGCACTTGAGAAGCTATAACAACATTTAGGGAAGAACTTGCATAATTTCAGTAAGTAAAATATCTCGAAAAGAAAATGAGCCGCTGATCATAGAGGTCAGTAAAGGTTTCCTGTAATCAAATGTTTATCATGATAAAAACTTATCTTAATAAAAAGACACTACGTGACATATGTTGCCACACCTGCCTGTACCTGTTCTAAACAAAACATAGTCCTCATCAGAAATACTACTGCTTAACCACGTGTGAGAGTGATAACAACCCATGCTCTCAGGAAGTCAATATTTTTTGATAAGACTCATAATGTTCAGATGAATAATTCTTAAACCTTTTACAGTATTAATGCTGTAAAAAATATAGTAATATAGATTTACACATAAAAAGTATTATGCCATGAGGCAGAAACTCAGTCTGCATGGTCAGTCTGCATAGAGGTGACAAATTAACTATAGGGGATATAATGCAACAAACAAGCATTTATTAGTCACAGAAAACCCTCACTCCATGAAAATAATGATAATAATAAGGGGCTCAAACAGGAGAGAGAAAATTAAATGCACAGAAATAAACTAAAAGTAACACACAAGGAGAGCAGTCTTGAGCACAGTTTGTTCACATTATTTACGATAGTTCTCAACAGTCAGTAAACCAATTCAGCAGGATAAACTCAATTTACTTTACTGTTTACATTTTGCAAACTCCAAATCCAAAAGGTTATGGGGGAGCGCCAACCCAGAAACAGTTGTAGAAAATCAAATAAAGCAAAGATACATTAACCGCAGAAACCCCACGCTATATAATACCAATGTCTCAAACAAGAAAGAGTGGGAGGAAATGCACAGCAGTAAACTAAGAATAGCAAAGAGCAGACTTGTTCACAGACTGTTTATATTATTTATGACAGTTCCTGACAGTCAGTAGACCAATCTAGCAGGGACACTCAATTTATATCACTGTTTACAGTTCGCAGATTCGAAAACTAAACACCTGTAGAGCACAAAAATAAACTAGGATACATTTATCAGTCACAGAACCCCTCCCCCACCCTGAGACAAAATAAAAAATAAAAAACAAATAACCTAAGCAGATAGAAGGAGACGAAAAGGTAATTAATTCCAGGCTGTTGAGAAAGTCTTGTGCTTCAGTGGGCGATTGGAATCTCATTCTGGAGTACTCAATGGTAAGCATGGCAGGATGCATTGCATACCTTAGTCCAGCACCCTGTCGACCCTGCTTTTTCACCAGAGCAAAAAGTTTGTACTTCTTCTGAACAGCTGTGCTGAGGTCGGGATAAATAGAAATCCTCAGTTCAGCACGTTTCATTACCTTTGAGAATTCCCGAACATCACGATTATAGGTCTTGCTCATGAAGAAGTGTTTGACTTAAAGCTAGGATGAGCTCTTTCAGTTTGCAAAGGGGAAATCTGCCTCATTGTCTTCTATATGCCAAAAATCTGCAGATTGGACTGTTGGCTTTTATTTTCCAGGTTGTCCATCTTAGATTCCAGCACATCTATTGCTTTTCGTAACACTGTGATTTTGTAATCAGCATCAGCTATGCTAATTATCCTCGGTGGCATTCACTCTGGTTTGAACTTTGGCAATTTGTTCATTGAATGCAGTCATTGAGGAATGTATTTGAGCCATCTGTTTATCTAAATTTGTGAGTCTGAACAAAACTTCATTCTTAGTGTCATTCACTGCATACCATAAATTTTGTAGAGTAACACTGCCCTCCCTCAGCAGGAGGCAGCAGGTGCAGACACTCAGCGTGGTGGTTTCTCTATGGCATAGAATGAAGCTCAAATCAACTTTGTCCGTTTATATCTGGCAGTTGGCAGTTGAGTACACAAGCTACATAACAGTACAACTATTTCATGTTAGTTATCAGGCTATACTGACATTGTAGAAGTTATGTATTGGTAGACTGACTCTGCGCTAACCTACTTGCGCACGTGCACAAAAAACATGTTTGATCGTTTGTTTTGCTCTTATTCCTTTGATGGTTGTAACTTTGCACCACTGTAAATAAGACCTTCTCAAACAGTACATCAGTAATACCAACCCAGACAGGTTTACAAGTGAAAAGGAGGAGGATGGTAACTACCAATGCCAGAGACCTGTGTTCATGTGAAGGCGACAGCACCATAAAGACAGCAGGAAACCCACTTACACAGACCAATATCTTCCAGTGGGACTCCCAGTACATGGGCTGTCTGTCAGAACATCTAGCTAGTGTCTGCAAGTCACAATGCGTCATCATTTACCACAAACCATTCAACTCCTTGTGGTCTCTGCAGGGACAAGACCTCCCATGAACACTAGACAAAAATTGGTCACAGAACCATACGGGCAAAAGTAACTGACCAGGAGCTCTAAAACCTCCAGGAATTAGGTTTTACCCTTCTTATAAATTACAGTTTCACACCAACCAATTCATACTTTTGATATACAAGATGGCGTGCTTTGAGCTTAATAACCTAAACCAAGCTTTTCAGCACCTTGGAGAGAGACATTAAGATTTTCAACACATTTGATTTTGAACACATTTCAAACTTTCTCAAAGTGTTTAAGAGTTATAGAAGATGCAATAATATCTCCAAAGGGTTCACCTGGTTAAACACAGGATAAGTAGTGGTACAAGTAAACATAATTGTAATAACTAGGATTTTTGTTTTTCCTCCAAATAACAACTAACCATTTGGAAAGTTGAAATTTAAACTTAAAAAGGACCTGAAATTTCTGTTCTGTATCCATTATCATTCTCCTCACTCTGATGATTGTTTTTTTTTTACTCTCTTGATGTTTACCAGCCAAAAAATAAACAAAGAAACTTCAACACTTAGCAGCACCAGAAGACCCTGCAGAGCTGGTAGGGACAATGTCTTGCTCAAGGACACTTGTAGAACAGATGCTTGCAAAAAAAGGCTCCAATCTCTTACTGTGGCAGTGAAAGTCTAAAAATTCACTGAAAATTCACCTGTAGTAAGCTTTTGAAGCTGCGAGCTGTCAAATGGAACAAACTAATTTGAGAACCATCCTGCAAATGAAAACATTCAAAAGAAACAAGATAGTAATTTGAATCTCAAATAAGACATTGTGTTGCTGATGCTTGGTGTTTGTTCAGCAAAGTAAAATAAACAGTCAATTTGCTCACATTTTAGATAGTGGGGAGGGAACAGATTGTTTTCTAGTATTATCTCTCCAAAATATGAGGGATTTATACGATTATTTGCTTCAAAAGGTCCCCCCCCCCCCCCCACAATTAGGCTACCATAGGGAACCCATTATTGGCTTTGCTTACACTGTGATTTATCATCATCTACCCAAAATGATGTCAAACATGTTAATGAGGGTGATGTCCCACACTATCACAAGCCCTAGAATTTACATACTTTTATCAGAGTCCTTGGGATAACAGTAAAATAATGAATAAAAATGGTGCAGCAGGTTTTCAGAAACTGGTATTAATCAGCATCATAACAAAGACTGTATTCAAAAACAAACGAGTCAGTAATAAATTAGTGGTCTTGTGCAGATAAAAATTGGCTGTCAATAGTCACACGTGCTGGATTGGTATTGTCTCTCGCATTACTTTTTTTGACTAGTTCACATTGACCGCTGGAGGCATCCACTGAAGAAAAAAGCCTTTGAAATTAAAGTTGCAGAGAACTGGGAAGTGTAGAAAGCCTGGTATCAACAAAATATCCATTTAGCACTTACCAGACAGCGAATGTTCTGAGAATGAAGTCAGGTTGGTTGAGGACAAAGCATGCAAATCTGGGAATCTGATTTACCATTGGTTGCAAAAAGTTAAGTCTAAACCACATTTTCTCTGCCAACAAGCATGTTGATCATCCAAAGATCAGACAGTTCTCCCCAGTTGCTAATGTCTTAAGGAAATGAATGGACTTCTGGTGACTTATTGATCATGTTGCTTGTGGTGGATCATGCCCAATAGCTGGAGGGGGGAAATGTAACATAGAAAAAAACTACACTGAATAAAACTGAATGATAATATGAATGTTTATACAGTATGCATGTCTATATGTTATGTGTTATGTGTACATATATTTGCCTGACAATGATGACTGTGTTAGTTTTTAAGGCCAGCAAAGACTCCAAAGACCTCCTCATCCAATTACAAAGAGCCTACTATAGATCTCAATCCCTCAAGTTGCAGCTGTTAGCAGTAGAAGTGACTCCACTACCATTTTAATTTAAAAGAGGCTCTTCATGTAGCCAAAGGCTAATGTCTCTACCACAAAGTTCAGCCAAATTCTTCAATTCTGTTCCACTGGAGTGCAGTATATTCGATTATCTATTCCATCAGGAATGAAGTGTCATGTTTATATAGGCGGCCCAATGTCTTGATGAGTTGATCTTGTAGAGTGTCTGTTGTTTCAGTCATTTACATGTTTACATCCTACATACAACCTGTTTACATGATCCTAATCCATGTAAACAAAGTACAAGGAATTGAAACCACTTATTTACTTAGTGTGCATAAATAAGTTATATTTACTGTAGTAATTAAATGCCCTTACAGCAAGTTATGATGTGTTGTCATACTTTGATGAATGCCCTTGTTTTTTTTGCCTGCTTCTTTGCTCTATTCTTATAAAGATTCTACTTTATACGACTATCCATGCAACAGATCCACCCTTAGCTTCACTCACCCTTAGCTTTATAAAAACCTCCTTGATCCTTGTATTCAGCACCTGGTATATCTTCAGCCTTCAGCCTGACCCACTTTGTTGCTGGCCTGCTTGTTGGGTATCTGCTGCTCTGCTGCCCCAATCCTTGACAGCCAGGTATTTATTTGAAGCTTTGTCATTTTTTTACTGACTGAGGAGATGGAAATAAACAGTTTGCTACTGTTTGAGTCAGTTCTGGTATCAGATCTTTAGTGTGCTTTGAATTGGAAGGACCAGGTACCTGTGTAGATTAGAAGTGAGTGGCCCTCCCTGTTATGGTTCTGCTCCAGTCTGGCTCTGTGTTTCTTATCTGCCATTAGCAGTCCACCAGAGACCCTTAGCTTTTTCTCCCTTGGATGTTAAGTCTGGACTGAGTGGGAGAAGGACAGATATTTTGAATATTAAGATGAACCGATGATTTATCCTGCATTGTGTTCTTACATTGCCATATATGCCCTTTGTGTTTATTGATCTGTTCTCTATCAATATTCATGGACAGATTGAAGGTGAATCTGTAGGTGGACAGAAGGTGGATGTTCTGTAAATATCTAACATGCTAAAATGTTTTGACAGTATCAGTCTGTCCGATTTTTGTTGTTCCTTGTGTTGATTTCACTTGTATGTTTGAAAGTTTAAAATGTTAGTGTGACATATTTTGGTTCTGGGTTTTTGGTTCACTGTGGGTGCATCCCAAGTCTCAAATTGCATCCACGTTTCCCTCACTTGCGTCTTTTCCTAGGCAAGGAAACCAAGCGAGGAGAGAGGAAACGAGTAAAATTGTTTTAAGAGACATGAGACGTCCTCTCCTCTGAAGCGTCATGTGAAGCGACGTCCGTTTCTGATGACGGCATAAGCTGATCACAGCTGGATCAGTTGACAGTCGGCTTTAACAGCTGTAGAAACTTCTGATAGAGTTTGTGTCTGCAAACATGTGCACTGTGCTAATACTAATAAAGGTGCACAGTTATCACCGCTAGAGCAGCTGTTTCCTCTCTGCAGCCTGTTACCTGTTTAACAAACACCTAAATAAAAACCTGCATTCTGCATTTATACTGTGTCCTGCTCAGAGGCACAGGAACCATTTCTACTCGCAGAATTATACTATTTATTGATTATTTGCAACTGTATTTTTTTGATAACCCTGATAGTGAATTCATCATTCAATAACCCAGAATATGATCAGGGTGTCTTCTGAACACTGGAAAATATGTATTTGGCTAAATGTTTCAGGGCAAATGGAAATGATGTAACTCATATCAAACCCGACGCTCAGGAATTTTCAGCCTCACATGTGACTGAATGGAAATGACGACAAATGTCGTAAAATAAAACATAAAATTTGGGAATGATACATTTAAATTTAATCTGCAATCTTTCTCAACTTCGGTATGAAACATTCCCAAAATTTATGTTTTATTTGTTTTCTGATTCATCATAGTTAAAAATCTGTTAATTGTCGGTCTGATCAACAAAAGAGCCATAAACAACTTTCTTCATTTATAAGAAAGATTTTTTTTCATGATGTTATTACCCCCATTAAACTGTTTCTTGCTGACAGACAGACTCTTCCTGACTTTAATTTTATCCATAATAACAGTTAAACACACCTATATTTTACATCATTTATTGTCATTTCCAGCTGTGATCAGCTGTCGCTGTCGCTAGAAACAACATCGCTTCACGTGATGCGTCAGAGGAGAGGACGTCTCATGTCTCTTAAAACAAATTTCCTTGTTTCCTCTCTCCTCGCTTGGTTTCCTTGCGTCTCTCCTTGCATCCACGGTGGGAGGGACTAAGACGCAAGGAAAAGATGCAAGTGAGGGAAATGTGGATGCAATTTAAGAGACTTGGGACACACCCAGAGACTTGAGACACCTGTCAAAATGGCGCATCAGGAACAACTTCCGGTTCAGGTGAGGAGCGAGGAGCAGGGAGACATAAATTAAGAGATTGAGATGTACCCTATGTGTTTTTCCTCCTGTGTGCCCAGACTGCTTTTCCCTTCAAACTTTCCCTCCACACCTGCCCTGCGTTAGTCTTGTTAGCCCTGCCCTGCTCCCTGTGTCTTTCTTAGCCAATCAGACCCCAGCCTGTGTGTCTTGCCACCTGCTCCTTGTTGTTTCATTAGTTCAGTTTGTATTTAAGTCCTGGTTTTCAGTTTAGTTTTGTTGGATCCTCTGTTTAGTTTGGTTTGTTCTGAATTGTTAATTCAGTTCAGTTTTGCTCTGCCTGCACTCAAGCCTTAAATAAAGAGACATTCTTCAGTTCGTTATGGCTGCTGCATCCTCCATTTGGGTCTATCTCCCTCTACTCTTGCTGACACTTCCTGTGTTTTATTTTTGTGAAATTGTCAGTAGTAGGTACAGAAGTTTTCCCACAGTCTTTCTGTGATTCTGTTTAGTGAATTGAGTTTTGTTTTGTTAAGCTCTTGATTTGACACCACATGTGTCATTTCTCTTACATAGTGTATTAACAATTGGAATTAAGTTATAGCCATGTCACAATTCAGGTGCATTTTATGTGCAGGTGAATGTGGACAGCTAATTGCATAATCACAACATTGTGGCAATTGCACAGTTACAAAAATAGCTGGAAAGATGGATTTCTGATTATTTCAGAGGCAGTCATTGGAATGGGACAGCCCTGTTAGCCTGTTCTGACATATTCAATCTTAACTTGAGGGAGGCAGGGCCTGAACTGAGTCACCACTTGTGCTAGACTGAATTCATGCTTTGGTATGAATTAATGATGTGGAGGTAAAGGTTATGCTTGATGTAAGGAAGGTAGCAATGTGAGTTTGGGGCAGAGAATAAGTGACCAGACTATCAATGACTATGAAAAGGAGACTCACGACTTGCCTGTGTGATGTATGCATGTATCAGTTTGTGTTATAGTGCTATCCCATCCTTTTTTCATCCATGAACCTGGTAAACAAACAGCAGGTCATATTCTTGGTGACATTTTCCTTTATCACAATGCCGTCCTGCAGTATGTATGTTTATATGGCTTTGTATGCAATGTGGTGTCTGAATTTACATCATTGTTTTTGTGTGTGTTTACTCTGTATTTGTGTTTGTGTGACAGACGGTGTAATAAAGCATGAGTGGAAAAAAAATCAACTTTGTATCAAACACACACACAGTTGTTTCCATCACTTCAGAGGACATTACTTTCATTACCCTAAGACTTATCTTAACCTTAAGCATAACCACTACTTACCTAATCCTAACCTTAAAACAACCCTAAAGCTACATCAACTTTAAACCAAGTCCTCACCCTAAAAACAATGATTTTCATCAAGGGGACTTGCTTTTTGTCCCCAAGAGGGAGGTGAGTCCCCATAACATAAGGAATATCTGGTACACACACACACATACACACACACAAAGCATACATCAAATAGTTACAGGTAATAAGTGTCTGCCCTGAGGACTACCTATAGTAAATACAAACACACTGCCATGAGGGCTATTATTCATGAGTTTTTAATGCTTTTAATGTTGCACACACACACATATTCTGTCTCACACACATGCGTACACAGAATGATGTGCGATATGTGCTATCAAACACACTACAAAAGGCTAATTAAGAATATGCATAGCCTGGACTTAACAAGCTCATTTGTCTCTCGCCAACCACACAGCGCTAACAAGGCCCTCTGCTCATTAAGGCCTTTAAGCTCCAGGCCAGACAGCCCCCTGTCAGTTAGCTAACAAGGTAAATGAAGGAGGCAGCCAGTGTTGACTTTGCTTGGGAGGCTGGAGGTGGGAGATTAGCCTGCTTGACTCTGCACTGAGACAGCGGGGCAAGGTTTGGCTGACCCGAGGGAAGTGCGGCCCAACATTAGCACCCAAAAGACAGCAATCATGCTGATGGGATGACTCATGCATGCGTGCGTTGTGTTGGGTTAATTAGCCTTCTTGACTTATTGCTGTGACGGCAAGGATCAGCCAAAAAGAAACAAGGTCAAACAGTACAACAGAAACTGCATAAAGAATGATCATACTGGGAAGAAATAGAAACGCAAGCACACAACCTTCCTTGTTGCTGTTGTCCTTTAGAAAACCTTACAAGTAATGACCTAAAATGAAATAAAATGAACTCTGGCTCCTCTTTTTTTTTTTTTTTAAGTCACACAACTTTGATAAATTATGGTGCAAACACATTGCTAGCTTGTCTACTGAAGTACCATAGCTTGACCTCAAAGTCTTGAAATGAAATGAAGATGAAAATGTTCTAGTAGCTTAAAACCAATTTTCTCATTGATACAAAGGAAATTGTGACCTAATTCTTGAAACAACTCTATGAAAGACTTCTCTATGAAGGACTTCTCTATTTTCAAGGGGTCCCTTCTAAAAGTTATGGTGGAGCCTTCAGCCTCTGGTCTGACTGCATTTTTTGGACTAATATGCTGGAGAAGTGCAATACATTGCTGCTATCTGTCAGACTGTTAGTGAGACAGCAGTAGAGTAAATGACAAAAGATACAGACCTTGAATGATCTCAGGTTGAATCCCTCAGTCTTATCTTCTATTGCTACTACTATTTAACTGAAAAAAAGCTAAGTTTTGTAATATCAAAGGTTTTCTGACAGATGGACTGGAAGCCCCTTGGCTTGCACAAACCCATAATCCCAGGGATATTAAAGCTCCTTCAGTAAGGGACACAAATGAGAATTTCACTCCCAATAAGTCTTGAGATTTCAATTTATTAAAACATATTGCCACTGCCACCACCAGAACTAAGCCTCCAACACATTTTTTTAGGCCATGAGCCTACTTTATTCAGCTCCCATATGGCAAAAGTTGCATGTCTTAATGAGGTTGGGATCCAAGGCAAGATAAGGTAAGGCAACATAAGATTAACTTTATTGATCCCTGAGGGGCAGGCATGCCAGAGGGGAAATTGAGTGATTACAGCAGCAAACCATGGTGGTGTAGGGTGGAGGAAAGAGTAAAAGGGGCAACAAGGTGGTGTATTGTGCAAGGAGAATACCCTACACTCAATATTCCTGAGTTCAGGCCCCCAGCAAGCAAGGAGAGAGGGAGTAGTGGAGCTGGCAGTGAAACACTGTCAGGATATTTCATCAGGCATTTTATAAAATGCAAGTTCAAACAGGGCTACCTTCTTTTGAATGAGGGTGTTTTTATGCATCAGTGTCACTGGCCCTAATTCCATCTAAAATCCCAAAATATATGACTGTATGAGGGTGGCTGTGGCATGGTTTTTTTTGTTTGTTTGTTTTTTTAATCAACAAAAATGTGTCAAAATTCCATACTACATACAAATTACCAACTGAGTTTTGAGTATGTAGGGTTCTCATACTGAAAAAGTGACTAAATTAAAACCACTATGTGTAAAATCTGCAAATTTCAGACTTGGGTGCACCCAGGTGGAAGCATGAAAAGACACTGTGGCACAGAACAAGGCATGCCGCTATCACTCTGCACAGGGACACTGACAATGAATGGGCTGGAAGCAACACAGATTGCACCAATGTTAACTATAGATGTTCCATTATTTTGCAAACAGAAAAATTCTCTGAATAATTGAAAGATTATAATCACATACACCATCTGTATTTATAATTTATAAAGTTTTAATAAAAAAATTAACTAATTATGGAGGTATCAAGACAGCCCCAGAAGTACATTGGAAAACAAAAATAAAATATTAAATCAGGAACTAAATATTCTGCTTTCTTTTTCTTAAGTTTAATTTGCAGTGGAATTATGATGTTGCATTTTAATTGACGTCTGTAAGCACATGTCTTATATCATATCCTGTTAGTAAACAATAAAGTGCATTGATGTTTTGTATAGCTGTAAAAACTGCATAGTATATAATTACTATGTACAGTAATATGGAAATGGGACATAGTCTAGGTCACTGAGAACACTTGCATAAGGGAACACTAATTGCCAAATGTTTGAGCTCAAGAGAAGTGCAAATGGAAATTCTGAAGTTCATTTTAAGGTGTATTTGCTGTTTTGAGTGTGACTGCATTTCCTGACCCCTATAGTATCCTGCTTAAAGACCCTTTCAGTCTGGATTAGTGTGTGTGTGTGTTTGTGTGTGTGTGTGTGTGTGTGTGTGTGTGTGTGGGGGGGGGGGGGTTCAAAAAAGCTAAAGGCAGTCATGGCTGTCTATTTCCTCTCTCATCCTGTCTTGGCAATAAAGTAATGTATTCATAAACCTTCTTGGCACACAGCATTCTGCGATTGAATTAGAGGAAGAAAAATGCATTTCATTACTGCTGAAGAGCAGGGCAAGATTTCTCTTGTACAGGACAGAAGTGTGTGTTTGTAAGGGAGGGGGTCGTTCCAGTGAGAGACAAAGGCAAAAAGACCAGACACAGAGAGCTTAACAGAGAGAGGCTGGGTGATAGAGGAAAAGAAGGAGAGTAGAGGGTGGAGGGAGAGCTGATAAGAAGCGCTTTGTGAAGGGTTTGTGGGGATGGAGGTGTGGTGGTGGTAGTGTTGATAGCCTCAGGCTGTGGTAAATGAGCTCCGGTCAAAACAGGACAACCCCTATGAAGAGGAGTTGTAGGATGCAACTTGTGTGTGTGTGTGTGTGTGTGTGTGTGTCTGTTAGAGTGTGTATGTGCACACACCCCTTCATGTGTCTTTCAGTGTGTTTGAGTGTTCATGTCACGACTCCTGTTCTTGCCGGGGCAGCTCCTGGGACGCCCCACGGCTCAGCTGGCTGCAGTGCCTGCCGTGTCCTTGCACTGATATGGGCTGAAAACCGACTCACTAAACTAATCTCTCCTTTCTTCCCCTCTCCATCCGGCACTGTTAGCTGCCTCCATAAAAAAATACAGTGCGGTAGAGTCACACAACATTTCATAAAATTAATACATTTTACAAACAAAAGGACACATTTTGTCATCTTTTAATATAACAAGGATGAGAAATAACTTGTGCAAACAGGAAGTGGAAGTAGGTGTGTAGGTACAATATATGTTAGGGGTAGGGATCACAGAGTTACTCACGATATGATACTAACCCGATATGTTGCCCACGATAACAATGGTATCATGATACAACGATTTTGTGATACTTGATAAATTGCAAGACAATCATCATTATGATAAATCACAATATTGGTGCAACTGAAGAAGAAAAAATGCCCCAAAAAAGGCAAAAAGCAGAAATTATGTACTTATTCACTGCATTGATATTGTTTCAGTTTCACAGAATTTGACAACTGAGATGAAACAATGTACAACAAAGTACATCGAGTATTAGCTTAGGGCCTCTTTAACATACAGACACACACACACACACACACACACACACACACACACACACACACACACACACACACACACACGGACTGCAACTTGTCCATGTGTGCCATCATTCCAAATTAAAATAGCCATAAACTGGCAAAAGGCTGAAGTGCCAGAAAGCAGAATAGTGTAACAGAACAGTTAAACAGAATTAAAATGTTTAAAGGAAGGATACAACTATGCCTCACTAAAATCTTTTCAATCTGTGCAAATTAAGTTTACAGAAAACTAAAAAAACAAATAAATTAATGCAAAAAACACACATTTCAGTGCTTAACAAGCATAACCAACTTGTTTTATGTAAACCTTGGCACATTTCAGTGCTTACCAACTTGTTTTATGTGAACCTGGACACATTTCAATTCATCCTGAAATATGCATTTTCTTCTTCAGGAACAACAACTGATCAGCACGCTCAGAGGTGAGTGCACTCCTCTGAGCAGTGATTATGTTACCAGCAGTCAAAAAGATTCTTTCAGCAGTTACACTATTCCCCAGGACACATGGATACTTTTGTGACAGCTTGGCAAGGAGTCGGTAACCTTGTTCCTGAGATTTCCTCCAATCCAAAGGGTCAGCTGTCAGTGGTAGAGGTGGAGCATCTTGGCATTGTCTGATCTCTTTTTCAGCTATGGAAGTAGCTGACAACAACAAGGGGGCTCTGGTGCTCTTGAATGTCTGCCCCAGGAGGTCAGCAAGTGTAGATTTCCTCTTCTTTGGTGTATGTGCAGTGGAAGGATCATTCACATTCTCACTGGTGTCAAGACAATCAGCAGCACTCTGATCAGTGCTTCCTTCCTCGTCAGCAGTGATCTCTTGAGAGTCCAAGTCTGCATCCTCCTGTAAAAAAAATGAACAGTGACACACCTTTTACATTGTTATTTAAAAACATGTACACACATGACTTTTTGCATATGAATTGGATATATATGGATGGCATCTCTAGCTGTAGTCTGATGGTTTAAAGGCACATTGACACAAAACTTAAACTAGGAATTCAGATGACCTACTGCTGTTTACAAGATGTAATTACCTTCAGAGCAGCAGCCTTTGACACCACTTTTGCATATGTCTCCTGCATATCTTGTCGCGATAGGGAGAGCAGAGATTTAAACCTGGGGTCTAAGGCTAATAAGATGTACAGGTTGTTTTTCTCCTCTGTGGAGTCATATCTCTTTGATAGGTCTTGATGGATAGTGCTCTTTATCTATAACAAGAGGGAAATCCTCAATGGTGCCGACTGTTTCTGAGGAGCAATGACAGAAATAGTTGGGCTCTTCTCCTCGCACACGATGTTTGTTGCCCCCAGCATTGGCTTGAGGGCTTACACAACCTCTTCATCACTTGAGATGGAGTACAGATGTCAGACACTCTTTCTGATCTTTAATGAAAGAACAGGGCAGAATGGAACTTTTATTAAAAAGATTAATTTAAAAATGTATATTTTATATTATTTATATTTTATATAATTCACAACCTAGTCGTTACTAAAATTCAGAGAGAGAAACCAGAAGGCAGAATTGTAGTCCTGCACGCTTCTCTGTGCTTCCATTAGAGCAGTTACCCACCCAAAACCCCATAGAAACTGTGTCTACCCCCCAACCACTTAAATCAATTAAATCTAAAGTAAACAGAAGAGGAGTTATACATAAAAACCTAATAAAAATTAACACCACCATTGCAATAATACAACAAAATAAGAGAATTACATGTGTACTCTTAAACAAAAAAGCTAAAGCTTTATTAATAAACAATCTAATATCACATTATCATATTGATTTATTTTGTCTTACTGAAACCTGGCTATGTCATGAAGAATATGTTAGCCTAAATGAATCCACTTCCCCCAATTAAAATTAATACTCACATTCCTTGAGACCCCGGCTGAGGAGGTGGAGTTGCAGCCATTTTCAACTCAAGCCTATTTATCAACCCTAGACCTAAGCTTAATTATAACTCATTTGAAAGCCTTGCTCTTAGTCTCCCTCACCCAACCTGGAAAACTTTACAGCCAGTTCTATTTGTTATAGTGTACCGTCCTCCCGGTCCGTACTCTGAATTTTTAACTGAATTCTCAGAGTTCTTATCAAACTCAGTCCTTAGTGCAGATAAAGTAATTATAGTAGGTGACTTTAATATTCATGTGGACGTCGATAATGATAGTCTTACCACTGCTGCTTCTCTCAGAGTGTAAATAAACCCACTCACTGTCTTAACCACATCCTCGACCTTGTTCTGACATATGGCATTGAAATTAAACATTTAATAGTCTCTCCACAGAATCCTATTTTATCAGAACATTACTTAATAACTTCTGAATTCCTATAACTAGACTACACACTGTTAGACAAAAATGTCTTCACTAGATGTTTATCTGATAGTGCTGTAGCTAAATTTAAGGAAGTGATACCATCAGTACTGAATTTAATGCCATGTCTCAATACAACAGAGGACTCTTTAGTCCTTCCCAAATCGATCATCTTGTTGGTAGTGCTGCAGGCTCACTGTGAATGACACTCAACTCCATCACCCCTTTAAAAAAGAAGATAATAAAACAAAAGAGGTTAGCTCCATGGTATAACTCCCAAACCTGCCAATTAAAGCAAACATCATGAAAACTTGAAAGGATATGCCATTCCACCAAACTGGAAGAAACTTGCTTAGATTATATAGACTATTTTCTCCACTTGACATCCTGAACTAACTTCAATGATTTCCTCATCTAAGCCATCAACCTGTCTCTTAGACCCCATCCCAACTAGGCTGCTTTAAAGCTGTAACATGTAACTATTCTGCATTAAAATGTCTAAAAACAACTAGACCTATGTTATATATTTTGTTGAGTTGTGTACTTACATTATCCCAAATGTTTCCAACAATTTACAAACCCAGAGAAATCTATAATTTTAATCAAGGTAACAGTCCGTTTTATTTGGTTGCCTGTCAATGGCGACATACCCCTCTACCAAAGAGTATATGCGCACAAGATGCATGCGTTGGCATTGTGGTTGTCTGTTACAATGGCCTCAACCAAAGAGTATACACATACAAGATAATACATTGGCAGTACATGGTTGTGGTTGTCCACCAGAAACTGTCATAAATGGACTTTTATTCACTTTTAAGCCATATTTTTATGATAAACTTTTTAGAACTTGGTAACTTTTAACTATATCTTTTAACTGGATGAAAGATTTTAGTCATTAGATGTCCGGATCTTGAGGTATCAGAGAAACAAGCTGAGCAAATGTTAGCAGCAGCTCAGCTAGCAGCCCCTCTCGGACGTCCTCTTTCCGCTGAACAGCATCAATGTACAATAAACAACTTACCTTGGGAGATAAGAGGGCAGCACAGATGGCAGGCTGCTGCTCGAGAAATGGGGAGAGCATCTCAAAGGTACTGTTCCATTGAACAACAACATCTGTTATGAGCTTGTGTTATGGAAGGTCAAGACTTGTTTCAAGACCACTTGTTTCTCTTCAGTGCATCCATGACTGTGGTGGTTTGCAAGCAGTCGAGCAAGGGCTGTCAGTTTCAGGGCACGCTATGACGCAAGGTTCAGTGTATGCACAAAACACCAAGTGAAATATTTTCGACTCGATATGACATATCTTGGTTCAGTGTTTGAAGCATTCACTTTTGACTTTGACTCACTTTTGTCCTTGCAAATAAACCCAGTGATAGACTTAGTAATATCCATAGCCTTCAGGGACGTAAAAGGGAACTTTGCTTTAAATATTGTATTCATTATAGACTGACCTCCAGTTGTGGTAACATGAGCTGTTTTCGCCACGAGATCAGGATGATGAAAATCAAGGTAGATATGCATGTTCATTGTGTTGCCCGGGCAATTTTTTTCCCAAGACAGTTCTTGCCAATTATGAAGTCTTTATCGATTTTGTTTGTCCCATCATCTGTGTTGTCAAAGTCGAAGTGAGCCCAGACTTTTGACTTGAAAGATGATAATGCCTCTCTGATTTGCTTTCCCCCACGGTTTGCCCCTGTGAGTTATTCGTCTTCTTCACCGCAAGTTAGTTAAATTTGGTTCACTTTACCCTCATTCATTTGATATGTGCCACCACAAGGAGTCATGAAGTAGTGACTCTGGTAAGTCAAAATGGTAACAGGATTAATGTAGGGGAATCCGTTTAGAGCGCCTGCATGTTTTAATAAAAATATAAATATTTGGCGCCACTGTATCATTAACATATCGCAACAGGAAATATCATGATAATTCCAGTATCAATATTTTGTCCCACCCCAATACATGCCCAATACATTTGTATCACTTAAAAACAAGCCACATAAAAAGTGAGATTTTGCTTTATCGAAAGAGTTTTGCAAGAGAGAGAGGGACTAACTGGTTGGTTTGGCAAATACATGTATTGTTAACTTTATCCACCTCCTTTTAAAGAGCAGAGCACAGCCACGATGGTCAAGCATCCGTGACTGTCTCTCACACAGTGGATGAGGCAGTCCTAAACAGGGCTATATCATAGTAGAAAGGTGAATATGAAAACCTTACTGACAGATGGAGCTTAATTTCCTCCTGTTCATGTAGTCCTGACGCAGTCATCTAATAAGATCAAAACACAAACAGTACCTCTGGTTCTCCATTGCATTATTTTATTAGTTTAAAGTACATCAACTGCTGACCACGTCTCTGCTCTTTTCTAATCGACCTTTGCACTTGAATGTCTTGACTACTTTGTGCTCGGTGAGACAGATTTGACACTATGCAGCATTACCACATGGCCTTTAATTAACTGTTAGCTCACCTTTGCACATCACAAAGGGATGAAAATGGCTTGTCCAATTCATGCAATTATCACATCAACCTTTCATGGTGGAGGAATGTAATTTTCGTATTACCAGTATTCATTTAACATAATGTAGTAGTGACAGTCATGAATGAAAGGATAATATTTAAATCAAGCACTATAATTTCACTCAAAATAACCAGGTTGTTGAAAATACCATATTATCACTCTTGTTCCGCTCATGCGTCCTGCAGTTATTTGCTTCACTTCATCACCACATTGAAGGGTAGTGTGTGTGTGTGTGTGTGTGTGTGTGTGTGTGTGTGTGTGTGTGTCCTAATTATTAAATCCACATGCTTTTTAATCAAAATGGAATTATGAAATTACAGTTTTGTTCCCTACCCATATTGGTGAGGAATGTAATTTTTATATTACAGTATTATTGATTCTAGATGTCTGCACAATGTTTTGTTATTAATATACAAATGTACACTTGATATTCAAATAGTTTTTATAGTGAAGCTTGTGGTGTTGCAACATATGAGCATAAGTGAACACTTACTCTAAAAACAGTCAAAAGGTCACTGCTAACTCCAAGCAAAGTGTCTTTAAGTAAGAGACAGAATCTCAGACTGCTCACTCAGACATCTTGAAGCAACAAAAGATATAATAATAACTAGACAAAATGTGATAAAATGTCCCACTACATGAGTCAAATATATAGTATAAAACAGTTCATTTAGAGCTATCTGCCAATATACTTTGGTTATCATTCTGCTAATTTTAAACTTCAAAATCAGTTTACTAGCCAGGATGAGGGTTCTAAACACAAGACAAGTTGCATTATGTGAAGTGTAGGATCCAGCTTTTTTTTTTTTTTAAAGTTTGTAGGCACTAAAAGTTGGATCAATTTCAATGCATCAATTTTGAGATAAACTTTTTTTAATCTCTTTTTTGTGAGATCAGTTACTGTACTGCTTGCCTGAAATGCTACCAAGTCAAGCCAGATGAACAGCATGCTCCATAATGCCAGCTATCAGGAATTTTAATATGACTGACACTCCATTATCGTGTGACAGACAACACAAAACTTTTGTATTTCAAACATACACAGATATATGATCAAATCTACCCTTCTGTGCTACACCTGCACCTGTGGCACTCCATTACATACACTCATTTTTGTTTTGCTTTTGAATTTCTTGCACTCTCAAGCTTCTTTCCCATTTCTGCCAATATTCTTAATGTTACCGTGTCGCTCCAAACACAGTACCGCCACAAGTACAGCCTTGTCAGTGACACATTCGTTAGCCAAGGAGCTAATTAGCTGGCTTGTCAACACTACAGTCTGTGCTCTCCTTTAACAAAGCACACACACATTGATAGCTATACACACACATGCATAGTGAGTGAATGGACATGCTTGTGAATACAATACAAATACTCATGCAACACAAATGTGTCAGCAGCAGCCTAATTAGAAGTAGTGAGAGAAACGGGAAAGATGAAGAATAAAGTAAAAGACAGCTCGGGAGGAAAAAGGATTCCTTATTGACTGTGACTTTCAGCACTTAGAGCCCAAGGTTTTCTGGGACTCTCAGGGAGCAAACATTGTCCTCTATCTAATTATAACACTCCCGCTCTGAGAAGTTGTCAACCACGGGAGATGAGCCCTGAAAATAGTGCAAGAAAGAAAGGGTGGGACAAACAGAGGGAGGAGGGAGGCTGACGGGGTCCAGCTGGGAGAAAAAAAAGCAAGGAAGAAAAAAGGAGATGTAGTGAAAGGAGTGAAAATGATGACATAGATGGATAAAAAAAACATTTGGAGAGAGGAGGTGATTCAGATAGGAGAAAAGAGAAGAAAGACAAGGAAGAATCAAGAGATGCTATAGATAGTAACTGATGATCTATCAATAAGATTTTTCACCATCTCTGCACCATCGTATTCCATGAAGTGTGACAACGTCTACTCCTGTCATTTCAAACAGAATGGTGGTGCCAATCTGTATGTTTCCTGTAAGGACACAATCATATGGGGCTGCACCAGACATCAGCAAGCCAGACATTTTGGGTGAGTTATTAGTATTAAACCATAACTTGTCCAATGGCAAATTACAAAAAAAAAACCTTTATTAGCCTCTGCCATTGTTGCATATTATCCCTTTCAGTTAACTTGCCCAGTATGTAGACAAACTTGGAAATAGAGACAAATGGAGAATGATATGTGAAAAGGGGGAACAGGACAAAGAGACCGATATTGACAAAGGAAGCAAGAGGGGGAAGAAGTTAAAGTAAATGAGAGGATTTAAGAAGAGATGAAAGGGTAAGTTAAGAGAAGTAAAAAATTAAAAGCTTGGTGTGGAATGGACATTATTAGGGACAAAATATTCCTCTGTACAATCTTGTCCCTCATTTCTCTCAGTTCTCTCAGTTAAATTCAACTCAACTCTCTGAATGCATTTATATTACTAAAGTAGAATAATCACCTACTGTATCTGAGAACACACAGATGAACAAATGAGGCTGCACATTTTAATCTTCAATTATCAACTGACTAAAAGAGATCTTAACTGAAATTAGTCTTGGTATCCACCTCCTTTTGAAGGATTTGACAAGCTCAGACAAATCGTTCATTTTGTGAATTTTGCCACCATTATTGAATGATTAAGTATTCTATGTATTTGACTGGATATGGACATTTCAGTAACATGGTGAAGTGATTTGGTTAATTTTCAGAATTCAGTATGGGGAAAAATGGGTGAAATTTAATTTGAAGTCAGGGTGACAAGTATTAAGGGACAGGTGATTCCTTTCCGACCATTCAACTAGTCATTGTCAGGCTACTGACTATCTTCTAGTCTAGAGGGTTTAAAAAAAAAAAAGAAAAAAAATGTATGTAACTGAACATACCATAATATTATAAAATGCTTCAAAGCAATAAACAGCAATCTTTCATAACAATAGTCACCGAATGACCATAACTTTTGACTTCTCTGGAAATAGTGTTTCTGTCACGCTGGTAAAATTTCTGTCTGGATTAAAACCATTTAATTCATGAAATCCTTATTGTTTTAATTGATATGTTTGTCATTTGATACATATATATGGTTCTCAAGAAATAATAAGCAATCGGCCCATCGGCCCATTCCGAACAGGCATGCTTTGAACGGGCACTGTACTAGTGTGTTCAATTCTCTAAAGGCTAAAAAGATGACACTTACACAGATGCGCCTGTGTAATCTTTTAATGCAATTTTAAGTACCAGACAATCATATTTCCTCACAGGCATTTGTCTATCAGATATATAAAGAAGAGTTTGCCCTGACAAATTTTAATTGTGTACTAGATGTTAGTGCTAGTGCTAGATAGTTTATAAGTAAAAAGGTACTGTTCTTGATGAGAAATGATGTGAATGGAAAACATAAACTCCAAACTTATTTTTCCAGAGTTATATCCCAAATTGTCATATATGCCCAGTAATTAATTAGTCAAGGAGGATTATTTAGTAAAAAGATACATAATTTCTCATCAAGAACAGTGCATTTTTACTTATAACCATCTTGTCACTATAAAGGCCAAAATGTCCTCAATCCAAAGTCTGGTTCACAATATTTCCAAATAGAGGAGTGAAAAAAACTACCTGTCTTCACTGACATGAGAGGTGCACTGTATGCTACAAGTGGCCTAAGGGAGAGAGGTAAAGAGAAAAACAGAAAGAGTGTGTAAAAGAATGGAAATGGAAGAGATGTGAGAACTGACACGACATCTTTCCACCAGTTGTAGATATCTTTGTTTTGATATTATTGCATTTAGCTCATTATATGTATCTGCTACATACAGAACAGTAGGCTGCATGGGAAGCAAATAAAGAGCAGTAATGAAATTCACAGAGATGAATATTAAAATATTCAAATTTAACATGCATCACTCAGCATACTGTACTGTACACCAAAGTCGAACCAAGTGGCATCAGATTAAAGGAGCCACTCTCAACACATGGATGACTCTTTCAATCGTCACAGTTGGATCAAATCTCTCAACAGGTTAAAACAGTTCCTTGACTGTTTTGAGTATGAAGCATGAAAGTATAATGGTTTTTTTCATGTTTTCAGAAAGTGCAGGAAGATAAGAGATTACTGGGTGCTACATTATTCCTTCATGGAGCAGATCTTTAGGCCCAGAAGCTGTCTGTGATGGCTTGACAGCCCTTATGTAGTATTCAACAGCAAAAATTAACATTCTACTGATCCAGGTCTTTGCTTCAGTGGTAAGAGTCCTCATCTTAAGTAGGCACAGTGAAACTTCTGAGAGTCCCAGTTCTGATTATACATCTATATATCCAGTGAGTTTTAATACCATTTTTCTCATCAGTTACTGTCAAATACATCTACTGTAAAGTACAGGCAACATTTTGTAATATTTTGCTGATTATCCTGGAATAGAGACTTTATTATCTGCTGAGTTTTGTTCTGTATGATGATTATTCATCCTCCAATGATTCATTGTGCAGTGTTTAAAGGCAAAACAGTTCAATCACAACTCCTCAGATGAATTTACTTGTCAGTTTGTTTTAAGTAACCTGCAAGAACAATGTGAACATGATGACAAAGCAAGAGTATTAAGTTGCAGAAAAAAAAGAGCATCAATTCACAATTGCCCTGTAAGTCATGAAATAAACACATGTAAAAACAGAGAGAGAACAAGTCAGGGCAAGTCTCTAAAATCCCATTAGGATGTAATTATAATTTCTTTCTGAAGGGGACAGACCAGTGGTTTTAACAGGGAGGACATCTTGTATTTGAAAATTGATTTCATTTCATCTGTTTATGAACGTACGGGGTATACAATACAGTAATGACAAAACAGTGGTACATGGCATGCATAAAATACAACATTGTACTTAAAGGACCAGTGCGGAAGATTTGCAGGGAGCGGACTTCGCAGAAATGGAATATAATATTCATAAGTATGTTTTTAATTAGTGTACAATCACCTGATAATAAGAATTATTGTATTTGTTACCTTAGAATGAGCTCTTTATATCTACACAAGGAGCAGGTTCTCTTCCATGGAGGCCATCATGTTGCGCTGCCATATTTCTATAGTAGCCCAGAACAGACAAACCAAACACTGGCTCTAGAGAGGGCCTTTCACATTTTTCGTGAGTTTCGCAGTCACCTTAGGTTTTCCTATACATTCTTGGAAGAGGAGAGTGAGGAGAGGTGTATTCATTTGGTTGAAATCTGTAACCTCACTGCTAGATGCCACTAAATCTTACACACTTGTCCGTTAAACAAAGTAAGGATATTCTTCAATATGTTTCTATCTAGACCTTTATATCTACCAGTGATCTTGGGAATTCTGGTGTTGTTCACCCTACAGTTACAAATAGCCCAACTATACTTTTGGTTCTATTATTGTTCCAACTAAAGTTCCTGTTTACATTCTACATAAAGATCACATGCTGTCATACTTTTGAGCTCACTTTGCCACTTCTGTATGAACTGAGCTTTCAGCCTCGGTTCAACAGTTAGTTTCAACCAGTTAATGATGTTACACTTTTGTGTGAGCCAGAGGTAAGACAAACCACAGTCATCTAGTATCTGCTTGATCTGCAAGACATATACACTCAAATTATCCAGGTTTTACATAATCTGACTGAGTTAATTTTTTTTTACCTTTTATCAGCCTCACCCAGAAGCCAGTAATTTTCTTTTTAACTTGGGCAGAGAGTAGATATCTTCCCAGCTCCCTGTAGACCGTATTATTGCAGGTTGTTGTTTTAAATTTTAGAGAGTACTTAAAAAATCAGAGGTGTAGTTTTTCCAATATATCTTTTTTTTTTTTTTTTTTAAACAGTACACTTCACAATCATAAAAAATAACTGGTGTGACAAACCTGTCAAAAAGATCTAGTCTGGTATTCACAGTTAATCAAATTTCCTACATTTACAAATGAGGGCAACATAGCTCTGGAGGCTTGCTTATGCAGTTCCTCAATGGCATATTCCCACAGACACAGTCAGCGTGTCCGTAGCTGAAATGAGCTAAAATCTACTAATCAATGTAGTTTTAAGCCTTTAAATGCAAACAATGGACTTTATCCCTGCAGCCAAGTAGCTGGGGTTGTTAGTTTCACTTTAGCAGCTGAGACTAATTGCTAATTGTTGCTAATCGTTGCTTTGTCTCAGCTGACAACACCAGCGGGCTCTCTGTGGGGAGCTTTTGGCCCATCTTTTCTTCCTGCAGAGAGCCTGTGGTGGCACTGGCTGAGACGAACCAACAATTAGACAAACCTCTCTGCACGGACTCAACTGCTTGGAGTTAAATTAACTGGATGGACTTTACAATAATGAATTAAACTATGCTCCGACTGGGACCACCATGAAGCAGGCAAGACATAAAAAGGATTCTCAGTCATTTGTCTGTGAAATTACTCAGAGCAGTGAGCAAGAGAGAGAAATGTGACAGGAATACTTGCAAAACTCCACACGTAGCAGACTCAACTTAAAGCAGCCTCCAAGTTTCAACTTGGTTAAAATTCCTCTCTGCTATAGTCTACCTGTTACTTGTGCTGTTAAATCAAACTCTGTTTCGAATGGCCACAACAAATCCAAAACATTTACTCGAAACATAGCTATTCCTAGTCAAGGTCATTGACTATCCTCATGCCAATTATTATATCCTGGACAACTTTTTAAAAATTCCACTCACATAAACTGAAATGATCTGCATGTCTAGAAAGGGGGTTATCAGTTGTGCTAGCTAGTTTTTCCATGGTTGGGAGGCACACAGAGGCAAACGTCAAGTTAAACACTTTAAGTGCAATCAAACAGTCATAAGTGGATAATAAATGATTTTACTGAGCATAGTGTGCTGTTGTCCTAGTTTAAACTGTCTGATAAAAGCTACAGTCTATCAGTTCAAGAAAACGTACAATATGAGAAGTCTTGCATACAGTGGTAGCAGTTGCTTTTTATGTGGCACCTTCCTGCAGGGGATGGTTTTCATTTAACACGCTGTCCTCTGGCCTCATTAAATCCATTATGCTGTTTTCTTTCTCCCCCCACAAGCCACAAGGGCACAAACTCATCACTGCTCTTTCTGGATATAATATGGAGCTCTGCCAAACCAATCCCTCCCCACTGGCGCTTCACTAAGGATTGTCACTCTGCATGAAGTCACAGTCACTAGGCTCTCAGTACTAAGGAGGACAGAATAAATAAACAGGTTAACTGTGCGTCACGCTCGTCACCGTCCGCCATGAGCTGAGACATCTGTCACTGTGGATAATGATAGACACCTTCTCATCCAGCTGTTGTGTATATACACTCATTGAGCTCTTTATTAGGAACACCTGTGCAATCTAATGCAAAAGCTCTGCCATAAATTCTACTTTTTTGTTGACATTGTCAGAAAGGTGATAATTCTACTTTATGTTTGTTATTGAGGTTGTTGTGGGTGGTGCTGGTGTATGGATATATTGAAAAGTAAACTCACTATGAAAAAGAAGCATAAGACCAAGACCATGCGGAGTTTTATCTGCATCACCAGAATAATATTTGGTGAAGTAACGAGATGGAACTCTTGATGTTTTCATGTTTCCTTCATTTCCTGGCTTGCATATTACTTGTGGGAGTCAGTTCTTGTGTATTCTTGCTGTCCGGATAATTTCATGGTCTTCTTCCACACCCTGCACTGGTTTTGAGATAGCCCTACATATGGCAAACCCATTATGAGATCATGCCTTCGGTGGTATATCATTACCATAAACAGAGGTAGCTTTCTTGTCCCAGAACTGCAATTGCTAACATGAGAAGAAATGGTACAAAGCTGGTTAGGAACAGACTGCAAAAAGATACACTGTAAAAATCCTAATTTTAGATACTGCTAAAGAGAAGAAAAGCAGACAGATCACAACAATTTGGCAAGAATCAGAATACTGATTGCCAAAACTTGTATATTTACCATTTTATGTCAAGTCTTGTACCCTAGATTCAAGTGACCGTTCAACTGACTACAGCCAATCGCCCTGTGCTCTACCCTCTACCCTCTACCCTCTACTGGGTAAAGGTTATGCATTGGGGTTTTGAACTAAGTTTGGAATTCAGATTTCCAAAACTGTAGCCCAGAGGTTTCCTACCATATGCCAACCATATGATTTCACTCCAACCGAACACAGAAGCAGGTCATTTTGGTGATTATGCCCGCCTCTCTGGTTGAAGGTCCTAATCGGTAGTGTAGTGTTTGGTTGGAATAAAATTCTGCAAAACATTGGCATTATGTGTAATATCATTGGACACAATTCCCGATGACCCCCCTCATGATGATATGTTCAACTTTAGACTCAAAGTTGTAGCACAGCACAGGTATGACAGATAAGCTGTTATTTAGTTGTATGATGACAAGATGAATCAAAAACACCACGACAGAGACACCACAATTGAAATTTAATCTGCTCATGTCCTAACTTTGGCATAGAGATGTTTTCTCTGTGGGCACTGCCTCAATACATCTGTAATGGTATGTATTGAAATGAGATGTATTGTGAGTGTTTTTCACATCTCAGATAGCAAAACTGATAAAGTTCTATTTACACCCTTAATGTGCTGTATTCTAAATATATAATATCAAAATCCTATTACATTTTAAAATAGAAAAATTTTCTTGATCAGTTGGACTTCAGCAGGGACCCTCCAGTTCCCATTTGAAAATATAAGGTTCAATCAGCTATGGCTTTACAGAAAACAGAGAATCTGTTCCAAAAAGTTTAGACAGTTTAGTCTTATTTTTTTTAAATGTATGTTGTATTGATTACTGAAAGGAGTTAGGAGAGATATATGATATATAAGATTTGGAAACAACAATTAAGCTTAAATTTAGACATGAAAACATTCAAGTCACACCATTTTTTTTTTGTCACTGACAAGTTTGAACTGGTAATATAGTTCATAGTGTTTACAACAATACAATTAACACACACACACACACACACACACACACACACACAATCTAAATGCTTCTCTGCTAATTTGCTGATGTTTTCTTTCCTTTATATACATCTTGTCTGTATGCTGTTCTTTGTTCGGTTTTTTTCTAGTTTCTTTTCTGCCCCCAAGTTTACTTTTACTTTTTTGCTTGGACAAGCCAAAGCCATCACTGTCAGTGTCTAAGACACTACCATTATTGTGTATGTCTGCTGCAGTACAAAGGTTATAAACAAACACAATCCCAGTATGGTAGAGCTGGCTGCAAATCACTAAAACTAACTAGAACCCAGAATTTATCTCAGGATTCAATGGATACTGAGCTAGATGCTGTCTAGCATGGTAGCTATGATAAAAAAATAAATATATAAATTTAAAAAATCAGCTTTTCACCGAATTAAAACAAGATATAGAATGAATCTCCACGTATCTGGCATTTGTATCAGTGTCATCCATAATGTCTTCCACTTCAAGGTTTGAAAAGTGAAAATTAAGCAACATTTTGTAATCTTCTGAGCTCCCTTAACATGCAATCACAGAGCAGTGATGCAAAGATGCTAAACTTTATTGGTCCTTAATTGGTAAATTCCGAACACTGATCAGTGCTTTGCAGGTAGAACTGTAAAGAAACGAGTTAGAGAATGACTTTTGAGATGGAACCTTTTCTGTTTTCAGTTTTTTATGATTTTAATCAATAAAAGTAAAAAAAAACAAACAAACACAAAAACAAAAACTGGACAAAATGTGATTTACTTGTCAGAGAATAATTTCTTGTGAATAACCCCCCCCCCCCCCCAAAAAAAACTGAAAAAAGTCAGAACATTAGAATTCTAAAGTCACAATTTGACATAAACACACCCACAGTCTTTCTGCACCCTTAAGCCTGATAAATATGAATGTAAGTGCACCATTGTTGCACATCTGGCATACATAATATGGTATGAATTCTCAGATTCTGCTTTTTCTTTGTTGTATTTATGTTGTCTGTATAAAGCAGACATTGTCATCAAAATTTTATTTTGTTTTGACCTTTTGTGGTTGTACAATATTTTCACAACTCCTGTGTCTTTGTTTCTTTGTTGCTACAGCTAAAGCTTAATTGAGTTTTCAGAAATTGCAAGAGGTTCAGCTAATAGACCCAGAAATCAAGTCCTCACACATCTACATGGTCAATCTGTTGAATATTTGCACACAGTAAGAATGTGAATGTGTGCATGTGTAAGGCTGCAGGACATAGTCAGGTTAAATGTAAATTTATATTATTTGCTTTCACTCTCATTTTAAAATATGCACACACATAATACTAACACTATACTGCACACATAATGGATTTAAATGTGTAATAGTCTACTAATGAGAGTCTCTCTCTATTATCTGCTAATGAGAGTCTATCTCTTTTTAAAATAATGTCTTCTCATTGTTCTTTCTCTTCTATATTCCTATCTATTAGTTTCCATTATGTTGGCCTCCCACTGTCTCTGTCTCCAAGTCTCATATTGTCTGGAAACTGATTCTAATGAAAAGCTTGTATTATTAATACAAAGCCCTCGGGAATGTAACAGCCTTTTTGTTTGGGATTGCAGATTTTATGGCCACATATATTTTATTCTTTTAAAATAGATATTTTCTACTTCCATTCTTACTGTCTATTGCCCTGATCACAGCCTTACAGCTACTGTTGGCACTGGAGAGCAGCGCAGGCACTTAAGATGAAATATCAAACATGCTCATTAGCATACAGATTAGGACATTGAGCTCTGTCATTGTTTGAACATTGAAGCAATTCACTGCCCAAAGCCAAATTTCTCTTGTAATCCATTTTACAGAGACGAGTGATCTGGAGTCAACGGCACAAAGACTAAACCATCTACCGGCGCCTTTAAATCAAACTCTTTTTAAATAAATGACCTGCCCTTCTATTCAGGGCTCACTTTTCCTTTCAGCCGTTAGAATGTTAATGAAGTACATTCATGTGGGGTAAATAAAAATATAGGTTTACATTAATGTGTTTTCGTGTGCGTATTTGTCCCTGGTATATGTGTGTGCACACATGTATCACTGTTTGTTTGGCCCAATCCATCTGCACCTTACAGATTTTCATTTGTGTACCAAGGTAGTAGCTCAGTAAATGTAGTTAATACATATCTTTACTCACTCAGTCTGGCTGTAACTGACCTCTCAATAACACACACACACACACACACACACCAAAAACTGTCACTGTGTGGTAAATGCTCATTGTGGCGACACGGTCTGGTCCACTCTAAAACAAAGGTCATAGATCCCACTCACCAATATCAACAATGTACTCATTTAAAGAGTTAATACTTACAAATACTTGGGGATAGAGACTTATGACCAGCTGAAGGTCAAAAAACTTCAACAGTGAGTGTTCTTCTTACGGAAATTGTACAGTTTTAATGTTGATCGTTATGTCTTGCAACTGTTTTACAAGGCTGTCCTACAGAGCATCTTGTCCTTTGGCCCAATTTATGTGTTTGGTAACATGCGCAACTTAGACCAAGATAAGTTACAGCGCATGATCAAGATGGTGAGTGGGGTCATTGGGTGTGACCAGATGTCAGCTGCTCAGTTGTGTAAAGACCTCATTCTGAGTAAGGCTGAGTACATCCTTAATGACCCTACTCAACCTTTACACAACAAGTTCCAACTGAGCTCTCGGGGCAAAGGAAGGATTCTGCAAAGGAAAATAAGAACAACCAGGTTTAGCAAGTGTTTTGTTCCTTCAGCAATTAGACTGTTAAATGAGAGGGACAGTACAAAACATAGGATTTGATGGTATTTTGCCCATGGCTATGTGCAATGGTAATCCTTGTGCAACACTTGCATGGTGCAATATATTTTATGTTTTTTTGGTTGATTTTAATGCTGATGCAGATCCTTTCTCAAGGATCATGTAGTCCACTGTATATGAAGTATTTATTTGTTCTGACATTAGTGTGTGTGTCAGCGTATGCTAGAGCAAGGGAGCTTGAAAGTGCTGTGTGTGTGTGTGTGTGTGTGTGAGTGCGTGTGTTGGGGGGATGGAAGAGGGGACTGCATATTATATAGTTGTATTTATATCTGTTTTTACGACTGTTCTGTATACTTCTGCACCTTGACCATCCAAATTTCCCTATCTGGGATAACTGACCTTGACCTTGACCTTTGAGACAGATTTACAGCCTGTAAACTCTCAGTCTCCCTGCTTCATAGAAATAGAGGATGGAGAGGAGATGTACAGAGGATGGTGACAGGAAGAAGTGAGAATGAGGACATAGAATGAATTTTGAATGAAGGATGGATGTTTGGTTTCAGTATTGGTAGGGGAATTTGTACCTTTTTTTGTATGGGCTTACATTAGCATACACAAACACACACAGAGCTTGATTCTGCAAAATATTTTATTTATACAATACGTATTGTATTATGTATTTATGTATTATGTGCTGATATAACTTGCCCAAAACATAATTTGAGTTATAAAATCTATATAAGTTCTAAACATCTTAATTTGCTATAAGTGATATTCCACATTTTATTTTTGTAATGTAAATCTGAGACTTAATTAATATTTTAATTTAGATTTGATAGAGGTTCACCCCTCTTGCTACTGCTTTACAGACTTTAATTGTCTGCTGAAAGTCATCTTAAAATCTCATCTAAGATTCTGTGGCACGGTCATCTCCTTCAGTCTGTTGATTAGGCTACACAACTCAAGTTGAGTTTCCTGTAGTTAATAAAATGATGCTTACTGACCGAGCCACAGCAATGCTCAAACATGACCCATCTGTAAACCTGCTCAAAAACTTTCACTTGTTTTTTAATCATCTCATTAAGCCAGACATTTCACTATGACATCAGAGCTGACACCTGAGAACCTGTGGCTCACCTGTGCGGGTCAAGCTCCTGTTAAAAAGATGCATGGCATTCACAAACTAATCAGTTCAGAGGAGAGCGATGGTGTTATACTGAACATTTAAGAACCATTGTTCTAATTTGTGTGACCTGCTCTATAAATGCAGCTGTTCTAGTTGTGTGCCTTTGTCAAACTACCAAGCATGGAAGCATGTTAGTAAGGCAACTAGCATAATTCAATTCCCAGCCAACACTACATTTCAGTTTAAAAAAAAGAAAAGAAAAAAGAAAAAGAAATGTAATGTATAAACACTTTTGCCATCCATCCAAGCTTTGAGCAGTGGGTAAGTGTTTGTCACCGTTTTTCTCCTCTCCGCTGTTCTCCTCTATTCCCCTAGCATCTCCTCTCCCCTCTGGGACTCAGCAGGAGGTCTTGTCAGCTACAGAGCTGTCTGTTTGTCCTCCTCTAATCTCTCCTTTTTTTTGTCCCTACTTCTCTACTTTTCTCTTTCCATCGCTACACTTCCCTCTCCCTTGTTCATTCCCTAAAGTCTTTTTTCCCCTGTGACACCTTCCTTTTGTTTGTCATCCTATCCCCCTTTTCTCCCCCCTCTTTCTCCTCTCTGCTGTCCCTTCAATATCAAAATGGGAGGTCTCACCAGCTACGGAGCTCTGTGTAAGCCTCTCCTCTGCACTCCAATATAACACAATGTGTTTGTCTTCAAGGGATGTCTAGAACCCCTGCCACCAGCCTTTGATAACATCTGTGTTTGTGTATGAAAGAAAGAAAAACTGGTCTAGTCTGTGTATTTGAAGCAAGATCATGTTGTATGTTTTTTTGAAATGTTTGTGTGCATAGAGATAGAGATGGAGATATGTGTTTGAGGGAATATGTTGCTCCCTTGAACAGGGAGAATTAAGTGGAAACAATGCTCTGGGCTCAGTGTTGTATAAGATGAGACTAAAATCACAGACAGTAAAGTCCTTTCAATGAAATGCATGTATACTTTCATATTTTACATATAAACAAAAGCTATACATTCTTGTAAAGGTTCTATGCATCGCACTTATAATACTTGAAATGTGTGTACTGTAAGCTGTTCCCTATGAAATATAATTCATTTTATGTTGTACTGATGAAAAGAAAATTTTACTCCATGAAATAGAGTTGATGCTTTTGGTTTTCTTCATACCACATCATCACCATTCTTGTTGTCGTTCTTCGTGTTAACAGTAGGGGGCATGGAACTATCATGGCATTAGTGTATGATTACCTAACACCAGCTATACTGATAGCTGCAAGTGAAGAATTATATCTTTTTTTCTGAATTTCTTCCAGGACAGCTTTAACATTTTCAGTTTGAAAATCAGAAGCTGTGATGAGAGACAAACTGCAGAGGTCTGCAGTCAAAAGCATGAACTCTTGAGTTGAGATCAGTAATTGTATGAGCATGTTGTAAGACCTGAAAACAGGCTTGTAGACTGGATATTTTCAATGACTGAGATGAAGCTATGTAAACAAATGATACAAAATTGAATCATCTGCATATAAAATTATATTTAGAGAGTTTTACATAAGATATTGGGCATGTGCACTAGAGACTTCTGCCAGTCGAGTTGACTAACTTCTGGTTAGCCCTTTGTTAACTTGAATGGGGATAAAATAATTTAATCCTGCAGCTCTTCGTTGTTCCAAATGTTATTGGACCAAATGGATCAAATTCTGATGGTGAAATGAGTCATTTTGCGGGGGTTGTGTGGCACTCAAAACAATTTATCCACCATTTTACAGCCAGAACAGTAGCAACGGAGTAGGCTACAGAGGAGCATATGATATAAGCACGTGTCAACAGTGTTTTTGTAATTACTCTCACTGCCAGAAGGGAGAGACAAAAGTCACAGACTCCAGCTTTAATTATATACTGCATTCAAACTTATGCATTGATTCGGACGGCAATTCTCTCCCATGCCAATTCTTTCTCCTTTGCCACTGCAGCTGTGTTGCTTTTCTTTCGGAAAATATGCTTATACTTGCCATAAGCATGTATTAACACTTGTAACTCCAGTGGAGTGAAGTAGGACGACCTTTTTCTCTCGCCGGTTGCCATGGTGAATCGAAGTATCAGAGCTCCATTGATGATGGCTTTTTATTGTCATTATGCATGCACTTAACTCAGAGTGAACATACTCAGAGCTGATTGAACTAACTTAGATCAGCTGTTTTGGAACCAAACACTTGGAGTTTCCTATCTCAGGGTTACTAACTCAGAGTTCAGGTTTAGACCCAGAGTTTGTTGAACCTGCTTTCTGGAAAAGGTCCTCTGGCCAAATACAACAGTCTTTGTTGTGCTGGTCCATATTGGACCCTGATTCATTTTTTGGCTAGTTTAGAGCAATTGTTAAATTTGTTCATCTGCATACCAAAATGCAAAGCACACCTAGAAACAGGAGTCATTTTGCTCAAACTTGCAGAGTACTCACAGTAGTTGGGTTGGATCGAGGTCATATCACGTTCCTACCACAAACAAACGACTCCAGAGTTTGTTTGGGACCAGAACAAGACCACATCCGCACCCAAGTATGATTACAGTGTTCAGACTGGCCCAAAGAAGTCACACCTTTTTTTTTTTTACTTCACAGTATCAGTCTGTATATATTTACAGGTACATAGAGTTGTTTTCATTAGCATTTTATATATTTCAAGCACTTAACTTCCAGTGTCACTGAGAATAAGTGAACATTTAGAGGTTCATTGTCTAAGTCTTGTTCTCAGTTCAGTTCAGTTCTTAGTAAAAGAGAACTATACTTGCAAAATCTGAACATAATTTCCATAGGTATTAATAAGATGTTATTCAGAGAGATTTCAAAAGGTTTTACAGGAAACTGTTACACATGTGCTTCTCCATTCACTGTCATGCATGATGCATTAAATGTAAAGATGGTGCTACACAAGCTTCCACTTAAGAGGAACTTTTAGAGGAACTAAACACCATACATTTCATCCAAGTGTAGAGACAAAGGTCTGGAAAAATAAACAGACTAAATGAAAACTGCTCTTAATTAATTCTCTGGAAGTGATGAATGAGGGGATGCTGAGTTGGCAGGTGACTGGGTCATGTGATCTCTACAGGAGGGAAACTTGGTTGAAGGTATGTGAAGCAGGAGAGAGTTTGGAAAGTTTCAACACAGAGACCTTCAGTGTAACAACAGAAAGAGTGCAGAGAGGGAGGTGCAGTGCGGGTGCAAATATGTTGATGTGGGGTAATGCAACTCCTTTGTTCCTGGCACATTGACATTTACCTGGCATTTTCAGTATAAACCTCCAGCACAGACACCTTTCCAAACCATTCCCTACTTACTCACCATTACAGAATACTTTGCTTTAAGTCACACTCACACAAGTGGCAACTAAAATGGCTTGAGATCGAAGCCAATGCAGAAGTACCTGGATGCTGGCTCCAAAAGATCCCTGGCTTCAATTGACTCCTATTCACAAAGTGTCAACTTCTCTCTAGAAATATTAAGTCAATCATTTTTTCCAACAAGTCATTATGGTCTCAGTCACTAAATTTCCTCTAATAAGTGTGCTGGTGAGCATTTTGGAAATGATTGCTCCATTATTAAGATTTGAAGACTTATAATAGGTTTTGATGTCTGCGGTGTGGGCACTGATTGACAGCTGTGATTGAAAGTTGGCTCACCCACTGCTCTCCCTGGCTCCTGGAGTCACACTGAGTTTGATTGAGTGTCGCAATATTTTGGTATGTTTAATGTTACTTGATTGTGATACCTGCCCTCTAACATCAGCCCAAGTATGCACCGCTTGGTGTTCCCATTACGCTAGCATTCACTTCATCTGAGGTAGTGGGATGTGTCTCCACAGCATGAGAGGTGACATCCCGCACTACTTATATGGAAGGTCCTGACTCCAAATGGAAAAGATGGCACCGCCCATAAACGGCAACTCTGGGCTTCAACTGGGTCCAATTGCAAACCAATGGGTGATGTCTCACTTCACTATGTCCATCTTTAGATACAGTCTGTGCCCTCACAACTGTGGAGAAATCAGTGAAAGACAAAACCTCAAACAATGCACAAACAGATGTGGAGTAGATAGAGCAAGGGTGTAAGTGAGACAGCCATTTTGAAAGCTGAGACGTGTCAATTCCCAGAGGCAAAAAGAAAAATTAAGTCTGTGTTATAAAAAAAAGTGTGATCGACACATGTGATGTATTAACAAGTGACTTTAATCATTCTCATGGGGCATAATCAAATACTCATAATGAATGAAGGTTATAGAGACAATGGAAACCAGGATACATTGCTGCTTCCGAATACAACCATATTTTATCTGTTGAATGCTGTCAAAAACAGTCATGAACATAGTTGGATAGGAAGGCAAAATCATTAAGGAAGTAAAAGACAAACTGCAATACACTTTTCACTCAAGTCTTGTTTTTTTAATGAAGTGAATGACTGGGTGATCTTCTGCTCCCTCAGCACAATCACTCATCTACCGCATCTCTCCATCCGTATCCATCGGTTTTCCTTATTAAAAGGCTCCATCGTTCAGGGTTAGCAAAAGCCCTCATTAGCTGCTTATGTCAATGCACTCTGCTGGTGATGAATAGCTGCTATATTACTGGGTCAATGCTGTGAAAATTAAAGCCCAAGTACTTAATACAGTCCCAAACAAAAAGTTGACCTCCAGGACAAGCATCACAAATAGTAAGACTTGGATCTTTTGTCCCCCTTACAAAACACCATGGCTCATTTCCCTCTGATTTGGCTGAAGAAGCCAGTCTTTTAGCCCGCTCTGTGTTAAATTTCTGCCACTATGAAGCCATTGCTCTTTAATTCAGAGATAATTCAAAAAGGAAAAAAGAGGGTATAAAACAAGATGGACCCAGCAATACAAGAGACATCTTAAGCAGAATTACAGCAACAGGTGTAATCTTTAAATAATATAAATCAGAGAAGAAAACTCACAAGTTGTTGATATACTGTATATACAACCACCAAATAATCATACATTGACTGTATAATAAAGGACAGAAAATTACTTCATGCAATGGCAATATGGAAGGGGTCCCCTAGGATATTCTATGCCACTTCTGCATCCATAATGTGGAAAAGACTTGTGCCATATCCCACCATAGGTCTTAGTATGTGGGGCTAATCGCCGTGAGATTGTTAACTTGTTTTTACCATGTACTAATCAGAGGACTCTATAGATTAGACTGATCAATACACTCCTGGTGAGGCTGTCAATGAGTAGCTCTGTAGCATTCATTGGGAGATACTACAATGATTTCTCTGACTCACACAAACTTAAGTTTGTTTCTCCCCTGAAAAAACACACTTTTCATTAACTCTTTTTACACAGTTCAAATGGGACCTATTATGCTTTTCCTTATTTTCAGTCGTATATGTATATAATGTTACAATGTTCATATTAAATGTGGCCAGGCTTCATACTGCTCTGAATGCTCAGTTTCCAGTGTTTTTTTCTACTTTCAACCTGAGCTGACATCTGAAGTGACTAAAGTGAGAACAGAGATACGACACAAACCAGCCAAAAAGTTAGCTGAAAAGACACATTCACACTTTCTGTGTGGGTTTTGTAGTGACGGATGAAGTTGGATGTTGCGGTGGTCGTGTCACTGATTTTAGAGCTGCAGACCTTGTATACCACTGTTCTTTTCTTACTACTGTCATCAACAACATAATCCTTGAATCCAAATTTTATTATTTTTGGACTAGCCACCTCCATGATAGCTGCCTCATGCGTTGGCCTCTGCTGGTCTGCTGTGTCCCAGTAGGTTGCCAGGTTTGCACAAATTGCATTAGAGATCACCCAATCACACAAAGCATATCTTCTCAATATCTAGAAAAATGCAAATATTGAGTCTTGAGTCTTCTCTCTCAAGTCCAAGTCTTAAGTCATAAATACCAAGTCAAAGTCAGGTGAGTCTTTTATCAGTCCTGAAATTTGCGACTCGAGTTTGACTCAAGTCAAGTCATGTGCCTCAAATTAAAATGTCTCTGTGTGTCTGTGTGTGTGTGTTTATGAGAAAAAGGGGAGCGAAAATGCCTTGAAGCTTATGATAGGATGACAAGAGGTTATGACACCAACACATGCACATCTTTAGATAAAAGAGACGTCATTACAGACTGTTTTTCTCAGAGCATCCAAACATTTGCTGTGTTGATTACATTTTGCAGCAGTGCTAAAAATCAGATCAGTTTGGTGAACAGCTCAACAACATTGCAAACAACAGAGGTAAACCACATGGTTGCCTCGCTAATGATGCACTCTCTGTGTAGTAGGTTACTTCCTATTTATGCAGAAATACTCATTAGCACATTCATCCTGTTTCGGTTGTTTATGTTTTCCTGACTCCCCAACAAGTTGGAAACATCATCATCCTCTGTGTGTAAAGGATCGAAACTGTTATGTTGCATCGAATACAGAGGCATGTGACAAAAAAAACATTTTGGGTTGGAAAAATCCATCCATTACTGGGTTAGGGTTTAACCATGTTTAGTGTGCATGGCATTTCTTTCTTCCAGCTAGATTTCTCACAAATATGGGTCTTGTTTTTGTTGCCACACTTTCTCTCAGTTGAGTTTCCAAACTTCATCAGAGAGCTGGAGAGAGGTTTAGGGTGCAAAAGTTTGATTAGTCAATTAAATGTTTATTTTTATTTTCCCTACTTTCAGCTGACAAAATCGTGATCTAGTATGTCTACCTCATGTATTTCACGCTTGTTTTAATCATGTGGTCTATTAGATTTTTGTCTGTTTTTTAACACCACCTACTTCTTCTTCTGCTTTGATTCTCCAGTGTTTTACAACATTGAGTCAATGTAGATTTGTGGCTTTTTTTTACACTGATCAACAAAAAAAGACTTTAATGTGGAATCACAAAGGCTCTTCTGATCTCATACTGTACACGCTCCATCAGGTCACCTCCTCCCGTTCTGTCAGAGACAACGTGGTCCTGTCTATCCAGGAAATGGTTAAACAGGTTTACACTCAAGATGTCCTGGTGAAGAGGCTGGTATCACAGTGGGAGAGATCTGTGTGGTGTTTCAACCTCAGACTGACACAGAGGTTTCTGTAAATCTGAACGGCAGAAGCAAATTTACCTGGCCTGCTGACATGGTGGATGGTTCAGGGGCCATAACCACCCCTGCTGAAAATTTGAATGAGGAGCTTGATCTGAAGAAGGACATAAAAGTAACCAGAAAATCAGACTCTGCTGTTGTTTCTCCTCCACCTCTGACCTCCAACACTCTATCCAGAGTGGCTTGAACAATAGCCTGCATGAAGCAGATGCTTAGGCCAAGCTGTGATGCAGACTCTACCTCCCCTCCTGCTTAACCTTCAGTCACTGCTTCAGTCCTGTACAGTGAGCATATGAGTGAGGAGCCCACCAGAGAGCCAGACTCTTCTGTGGTTTCAACTCCACCACCTCCTGTGACCCCTGCTGATGAACCTCCTGCCATCACTGCTGTTATGGGGAGGTTTGACAGTCAGCCAGACTGAAGCAGCACAGCAGCCTACACACAGCTCAGAGCTGGGCTCAGCTGCTGTGTCAACTCCACCACCTCCTCTGACCCCTCTTGCTCACCCTCCAGTCACTCCCTCAGTCCTTGATGGTGAGGATATGAGTGAGAAGCCCACCAGAGAACCAGACTCTGCTGTGATTTCAACTCCACCACCTCTAATGTCAAGTCTAAACCCACCTGAAATTTCTGTCAGAGAGGAATGGAAATCTTAATTTCATAATAGTGATATTTTACATAGACATGCACAAATAGCCATAAATAAACAAATAACAAAAGTAAGGAGTCCAGATAATCTTTATCAAGTATAATCTGACATTACTTTTTTTTTTTTTTTTACATAAATAAGGATCTTTGTTATAATAAGGATCCTTTAAAAATATACAGAAATCTTGAAAAAAAAACCCAAAAAACCCAGAAAGACAGTGTGTGTGTGTCAGTGTGCCTGACATGTGCTCTTACACACACCCAGACACACACAGAGCCACCTGAAATACTGAAACAGCTGTCAGCTTAGTGATGACTAAAAGACAGTGTTGTTTTTCTTCATTCACACTGTCTGGCTTTGCAAAGGTCAACCTGGGTTCTGCCTGTCTGTTTGTGACTTCCCATCTGTCTGTCTTTATTCCCTGTATGTGTATGTAATTGTCCATTCCCGTCTGTCTCATTTACCTGTATGTGTATCTGTGGGAAACAGAGACTCTTCTCAGCAGAAAAATAAATAAATAAATAATAAAAAATAAATAAAAAACACCCCAAACTATGAGGGGTGGAAGGAACAGAAATTAATTTATAAAAATAGAGGTGATGAAAATGCATGTGAAATGAGAAATAGAGGGATAAATTATAAAATGATTTGATCAGTTTAAAGTGATTTGATTAAAACAGTTGTGATATGATGAAAACAGAGCAATGTTTCATCATTTTCCCTATCTTACATTCATCATTCATCATTCACAACACAAAATTTCCATTTATCATTTAAGGAAAGTGGAAGTGAGAAAAATGCTTACAAATTAAAAATAGAAGTGATGAAATGTATGTGAATGGGCTACCCTCCTAGTTTCTATATCTAAGCTCACCACCAGACCAGGCCTGCAAGTTGAGAGCCAAAAACTCGATCAGTTAGTCAGTGGGTGTGGTTTTTGATTGACATTTTGGACGTAATCATGTATCTAAGAAGTTGACATTTCAAGTAAAGAACAAGAAAAAGGAGTCAAATCCTACTACTATAGTTTGTTTCATGGTTTGTTAATGTTGCCTCCCGAGTGGCCGGAAGTTGGGCCATGATGCAGCATCCAGGAGCTAATCAATCAAAACATGGTGGGCTCATTAGGAGAAGGGGCTTACAGAGACAGGAGCTGAAACGGCCAGTTTCAGACAGAGGCTGAACTGAGGGGCTGTGTAAAGGGTCAATATAAAATAAATAAGATGTTTTTTGAACTGTAAATCATGCAAAGACATTCCAGTAGAGCCCCAGATTAAAAATATAGACCTGGAAATGTGTATGATATGTCCCCTTTAAAATAAAATTTAAATTTTCTTGATTCATATTATTTTGTTTTAGCTTTAGTATTAGTTTTCCTTATACATACTAAAGCTAAAAGAAAATAATAAATTCAGATTTTATCCTCAAGGAATTTAGGATTGCAATAACTCAGATGCTGAAAAGCGAACACAAGGTGCTACAATATGCAGTGGAGCGATGAGCAATAATTGCTTTAGTCCATCTAGTTTTGAAGGGCAATACTTCACCTCGTGTAAATGTAACTTAAATAGTACCCTAATTATCCCCAGTAATTTGGGTACTGGGGTGCATGCAAACAGTGTTTCTCTTTCTGGCTGTAAATCACCTTTTCTGTCTGGCTGCCTTAATGCATAATGTTAAGTGCATGGTTGTTAACTTGGTGGTTTGTGAATGGTTTATCTGTGCAATGCTGCACCATTCTATTAGCCTGATTTCACTGTGCCTGATTGTGCGACCAGTTTTCTGTCTGCCAGTGTATTTATGTTTGTCTCCCAGTCTGCCTATTTACCTGCCAGCCTGTCCATCTATCATTCATCATAAGTGTTTATACTTCGCTCTGCAGATTGACTCCTCTCCATGCAGTGAATTAATGGCATGCATAAGTAGCACACAGTAGATGTGGTTGTAGGCCAGCCATCCATCATGAGCCTATTACATATTCAAGGCTCCAGCCTGATCTGCAAAGTATCTCTTGTAATAATGACTACGTTGACATGCACAAAATATTCAGTTTTTTTGCATTTATTCTGAAAAATACAATATGTATGCTGCTTATATGGCTAATGAAAATAAACATTCCACTAATATTCCCGTTTACATGCAGAGGGTTTTCAGGGTTTCCCTCTGCTCCAGTGGGAACGGGATTCACAAGATCTTCATGGGCAGTGAAGTAAACCAGTGAGGTGAAAAACATTAGTGAGCTGCTGCCTGATATTTATAAGTGATATTGATATGACTGATATTATAAATTTATAGTTACAGGAACATCAAGTACCTAGGTTGTCCCATGATGTTCACTACACTGCTGAGTGTTTTTGGTGCATCACACTGAGTCGTCACCATCAGTCCATGGCTGCATGTCAGGATAATAACCAATCCCCTGTGTCCCCTTCATGGAGAAGGCGCACTCTGTTTTTCCAGTCCGCCTTGAACAGCTCTCCTCTCTCCTCTCATCCCTCTCTTCTGTCTGCCTTCCTGATCCACCATGTCACTTTGCCTGCACAGGTGTGTGTTACACAGCCAGCCGACCATGCATCTCTATCCCAGCCTCCCCAGCTATATGTTGGCTATATGGTTTGTTTACAATGCACAGAACTGACCGTAAACAAGTAGGAGGCTGTGTGTTGCAAACTGCAGTTAAAACCCTGATTGAGACGCATATTCTGAATGCGCTGTATACATGTCCAAAGAATGCTCCTAAAACCCAAATAATCGGTGTATCCCACATGTCTTGATCGGAAAATGCTACATTTGGAATAAGGCCTATTTCAGAATATCCAAATGGAATATGCTGTTTACATGACCCATATCAAATTTGGAATATTGTCATGTCCGGAATTATAGTGGAATATTACTGTGCATGTAAACATAGACATTGTCCTTCTCTTTCTTCTCTTCCCTGCCCTGCCAGTTTGTCTGTCCTTTATCCTTCGGCCTCTCTTCCCTTTCTCCATTAATTCCTGTCTTTCTCTATCTCTCTATCATCCCTGTGCAACCTCCCTTTTCTATCAGGGTGTCTATTTTAGCTTTACCTAGGTTTCTCATATAAGTTTTTCCTTACTTCAATTCTCTCCCTCTCTTAAACTTACTCTTACATAACTTACAGCTGCAATGACAACTTGTAACCAAAAGGGGAAAAAATATTGTGAATTCAGATATGGACCCAGGCTGGTACAAAATTTGAAAAAAAATTAAGTAAAGCCTGTGAGCTAGTTCAGACATTCAGCTTGAGTTCACAACAACTCACATGATTGACTATATGACTAGAAGTAGCCTAATTGTTGACATTCACAAAACATATAAATCTACAAAAAGTAATAATACTAGCCTATATTATTTATCCAGCTAAAAAAAACATTCTATAAATGGAAAACCAGTAACAGTGAGTGGTGCACTAACCATACTTAATCAGTTTAAAACAGCTCAATTGCATAATAACTTTTGAGTGTGTTTAAATAGAGGAAAAGAAATATAAATAATTCTTTTTCATTTCATTGTTTGTTAATACAGAACAATTAATATCCCCCCACTCCAAAATTTGTGGGCCATAAAACCAAACAATGAAATGAAATGTTTCAAACAGCTGAAGGGACCTTATCTCATAATAATTCTGATTAGATTCGTCATTATTAGTGGCTCTTTCACATTACCACACGTCATTTGTTACATTGTTAAAATGGCAATATTGATAAGTGCAGCTTTAAGACATTCTTTGACATTAGAGAGGATGGGTAGAGTAAAATTTAAAGGACAAATACATGGATGAGGAGAGGAGGGATAGTGGCTTAGAGCACAAAATGATAGCTTTGTCCTTTCTGTCCAGCAGTGAATGCTGACTGTACAAAACAGATGTAATTATCAGAAATTATCATTACCAGGAGGGGTGATCTGAGGGGAGAAGAGGGAGAGAAAAAGAGAGAGAGAGAGAGAAAAAAAGAGGGATCAGTGTGAGAGAACAATTTTAGCAATAATGTCCACAAGATGGCTCTTTGCTGTAATTATGGGTATCACATTAATGTGACTCATTGATGTTAGTGACACCAGAGTCACTATAATTACACATGAGGATTCACATGTTTCTGTGCTGTCTAAAATTTACTTTATACTTCTAATGTGTGAAAAGTTTCTTCCATAGCAATTTAGCTATCAGACGAGAGAAAGCAAGCAGCATGACTTCTAGTTATCATGAGATCAGCATGTCTACCAAGTGCATTTTTCATAAAACACTGTTATCTGATCAGTTTGTTTGGCTAAAGCTACACGAGTCATTCATTTTGTCTCTTTCATTATCTTCCCATCATCACCGCAATTTGTTTCCCTCTCTTTCTCTTGTCTCTCCTTCTTCCCTTTATCCTCTCTGAGTGATGGGCAATCACAAAGCATTAGGTCTTAATTAATCAAAGACCCAATAATGAATTCTTGCTGCTGTGTGCATGTGTGTGTATATTTATTTCCTTGCTCATGCATGTATGTGTGAACATACGTACATGCTGTATGTGCAGGTATGCAAAGGGGATCAGCTCTGGCTTCAGACATTGGATGAGCCACATTCATGCATTGAGTTTTCTCATTTAAGGGATGAAACCATTCGGCAGTGAAGCCATTTAGTACAATAATAAGACTTGGAGTCTGTGACAAAGTACTGTCAACCCTAATGGGCAATTAATGTCTAATTTTGAAGAGGGAAATGAGCATTCATTTTCTCTTCTTTACACATGAGATACTTTAAACCCTGTCTGCAGGAAAAGTATTTATTTCCATAAAATGGTGTTCTTTAGCCTCAGGCAATAAGAATATAAAGACTCTGAGTGAGTGTGCATACACTGGGGGAAAGCAAACAAAAAATGCTAGTTACAAGTTTAGAAAAAATAGCATTTTTAAAAATTTGAAATAATGAGTGTAGGTACTATTGTTTCAACAACATATTTTCTTTTTTACACAAAATGTATGGCACTGAAGCAACACATTCACTTCCTTCAATGGCATGTGTTGAGCAGAAAACATTAAACAAACATTAAGATGATCATACGACCAAGGAGATTTAGCATCATACAACACTTACTCAGGCTAAATCCAAGTTCTGGCGCTACTTTGGACCTGACAGCTTAAAGAAATACCCAAAAATCTATCTTTGAGTATCTCACTGAAGGCTTGAACGGTTTCAAGCCTTCAGTGAGATACTCAAAGATAGATCCAAATGTTTTTAGCTTGCTGCTTTGACAACTGCAGCTATAGACAAATACGGGTTGCAGGCAGAAGTAGCCAGGTTGCCACTGCTGCGGAGGCACCTCCCTTATAAACCTGCATATAACACTGTAATTTATGTAGAAGGATCTCACTGTTTGGATGTTTCCGACAAGAAATATGTCCAGGTGATCCAGTAAAAACAGTTACACAGGGCTGATGGTGAGCTGCCACCCTACTGATCTCTTGCTAGCTTGGTACAACATTTCCTAGCCAAAATTGTACTTTTATAGTATTATATGTTTGTGTTTTTTTTAATTAGCTTAAAGTATGCTTTTATTCTGATTAACATGTAAGAAATTATGAACTTTGATGAGTTAAATTATAGGCTAGAAAGTTGTTCCTGCTGGGTTAAATCAGCTACTCCACACAGAACTTAAACATCCAGACTGCGGAGGTCAGACAGAAGCGTTAATGTTATTTTTTCATGAAGTCTGTGTCCTAATTAAATTCAGACAAATGTTTAGAGACTAAATAACTTCCACATTCACACAGACAACTTTCATATGTTGGAGGGTACAACTGCTGACCGTGATTAACCCCAACATCTCTGCTTTCACTGTTAGTGTAAATGGAAAGAAAAGGAGAAAAAAAAGTGAGTGTCCTCAGAAACTTATCAAACTGCTCCTCCTATCCACATGTCAAAGTGTCCTTGAACAAAAGTGTCTCCCAAATGAATGTATGTCAAATTTTAAATAGATCATTTTGTTTTTTTTATACTGATGGAACATAGCCAACAGGGGGTGAGTATTGATATTCAAATGATAGGATTGGGACTGAATTCTGAGGTAGGCAGTCACCAGTAACTGTTCAGTCAACACATGTAGGCCACTTCAGCCACAGAATAGGAAAAGCAGCCTTACCAACTGGCCCATCAAATCTCAACCAGCGTGAAACAACGCTCAGCCCACCGTTCACAGTCTTCAAAAAGTTCTTGAAATGACATGTCAACCATTTTACTTCATAAATCCAACCACTGTCATCAATACCTCGCTTTAGGACCCAGGCCACACAAACTTTGTTGTAATTTTAACTGGTCCTTGCATTTTAATTGCGAGTTAGGACAGAGAATAGCTGTGCCCTTAGGATATGCCCTAAAAAATAAAAAACACATCCAGTGACAGAGAGACAAAATCGACTCTCCCTGCAGATCTGGTGTTAGTGTTTGATTTTAATATAAGGCACACTACAAGTATGCAGTCATTGTGTGATCGCCTTGACTGAGCATATGTGTTTGCTTGTCTGGACAATCATGACACTGTCATTGTAGTAGGCTACATTTAGCTGAATACACAGACAAAATGACATAAAGGCTTATGTCCAAACCCAATATTATGATGAATTTTCTGGGCATAACCCCAGTTTACACCAAGCATTATTATCCCACTGCAGATGGTAGCTTTATAAAGACTGTGAACTGATCTGGCACCAATCCATATTCAAACACAGGGATGAGTACATGAAGAAAGATTGATATAAAGGTGGTTTAAATCCATGTATTTATTTATTTTTTTTAAAATCTAATTACACTCATGTTTCACCCATTATGACCTAAGGCGCCCTCTAAAAAAACATTCTAAAACCTTAGGCATTGTTTGAAAACAACCTGAAACCTGAGGCTAAGACCAGCAAGAAGAGCTAAAAAAACAAACAACCACAAAAAAGCATCCCATAATGCATTTCACCTTCCCCACATGTATTTCAGTGAATCACGATGCATTTCATTGGTCATGTGTCTTGAAACAATGACATTATCTAAAACACTCTGATGTCACCTCCTTCTCTAAGGGGACAAGCACGCAAACGTTGCACCTGGTCTTAATGTGTTAAGAGAATTTTGATTAATTTTTACCTTTGTGGGATTTAATGTATAATCAAGAACAATAAGCACCAAGTTAACATACCTCAACTAACAATATTCTGCTTTGTTGATGTGAGCCTATAAAACTATTCATGCTCCATAAAACTTTGTCTATCCATCTAGGCGCCTGCCAGTTTCCATCACTTGTTCTGTCTTCATTTCCAAATTGTGACATGTTCTCTATGTACTTCTGTGACAGTATTTCAAACCTCTGACTACATTTATAAGGTTCAGACCAGGTTAAAGCAGGACAAACTCTTCACATACCTGTGGTGAAGAGGCACCTACCATTGCCTTGCATATTTAAGGCATTGCTGGTTGCGTCTTTGCTGGCACTGCAGTGTGTTTGCTATCTTGTCTTGATAGAGCTGTCAATCTCGTCAGTTTTGTCCCCTGCCTGCCCCACCAAGCTGTCCAACTCTGAAGAATCTCTGGGTGATGTCTGCCATCTGGAGTCTGATCCTTTCATCATCGCCCCAGCTGGCTGTGAAAATCCAGCTGCATTCTGCCCCATCTGCAGACATCAATGCCTAACTGAGAAAGGAATCGACCGTTCACCAAGCCTGGACCTCTTCCACAACAAACAAACTGGTAGCCCCATTTCTATTCAACCTCTAACCCCAAACAGTCCATCCTTTTTGTCTAACTTTTATTATACACCCATTGCAAGCATTTGGGACTTTAAACACTCTACCCAACATTGTCATCATTCCAGTAGTGTCCAACAGCCTCTGTGTTGTGTTGCAAAGGTTAAAAATCTTTCAAGGGAAAGATGCTAGTATGATCAGACAAATTCTCACTTCCAAGCCAATTCATTTTGATAGGTTTTCTAAAACAGTGCATATATGTGTATATCTTTCATCAGTATTTCCCAACTTTACCAAGCAAGGTCACCATATTCATTATCCACCAAAACCTTCATCCTAACTGGACTGTCCTGGACACTGAAATCATAGCCTGCTACAACTGGGTCAAACTTTAAATTAGTCTTTGAAGCAGATAAACAAAATATTTGTTAAATTAGTTTATGCAAATTAATTTTTTTCTGGGACATTATTACCATGCTTTATTATTACTATGCTTACTTACTACTTTGACCACGATTGCTTGTTAATTGATAGTGCATCATGCTGCTGCCATTGTCGGTGTTATCCCTCTGTTATTGTTTGTTTAAGTTGAATGCATTTTGGATCCTTGGGTCTATTTGAGTCCAGTCTGATTATGCTCCAATATTTTGGACCCATGAAAACCTCTCACTATCACTCTATTTCTGTCTGTTATTCAGCTTGTTACTGTATTCCAAACCATAATGTATGCAGTATTTTAACCTTGAGTAATAACCTGATAGCTTTATTCATAATTTAAAGGGGACATTTAATCTTTTCCTTATTTTCAGTCATCTAACTATAAAGAAAGGAATCTCTGTCTGTATGTCTGTATGTATGTGTGTCCTTGAAGACCCAAGGAAGTTCAGTGTCAAGTTTAAGTTGTTTGGATGAGCAGTTCTCATGAAATATATAAAAAAATACCTCATAAACAACATTACTTCTGCGTCTTCTTCTGCATGTGAAATCAATGAGCGGGAAATACTGACAGCACCACTCTGCCATTGCAACCTACATTGTGTACAGAGGTTAGATTACAACCATAGTGATAATGACTTGAAAAAGTTTAAGAGACTTAAGCTCTACTATTGAAGTGTGTATTGTGAACAAAACTTGGCATGTACATTCAAGACTTACTGCAGGATGTCTCAGACATGTTTTGAATGGGCACTGCAGTTCATCTAACTAAAAATCAAGGAATCTCTGTCTGAACAAAATTTAACCAAGGTAGCAACAGGAATTTGTCTGTGTCGTTTGCATATCTCGAGAACTGTTCATCTGATCGACTTCACACTTGGCAGGTGTATTGCTGGGGACCTAGGGATGTGCAGTATTGAATTTGGTGCAATTTGGACATTTAATATTGATAAACTTTGAATAAACAAGGGAACAGTGAGCCCCTCAGCTCTGTGTCTGAGGGCAGCAGGGATCGTTTGATATTAAACACTGCTACATCCCAGAGGTGTGGGGCTTCTGGGCTCTGACTCACTGAATGGGACAACAGCACACGCCCCACCCAGTTAAACTGCCTGACAGAGAACAGCAAGCATACACAGGAGATAAAAATAGAGGTGGAGACAGTGAAACTAGCCAATAGGAGCACAGACACATTTGATTGGCAGGAGAATCAACCAATGGAAGGCTGTAAACTGCTTCTACAGTTCCACCTCAGTTTAGTCTCACTGGTAAATTTTCTGTCTGGATTTAAACCATTTATTTTATTCATTCTCTATCATTTTCTTTGATACATTTGTCAACTGATACATACATATGCAGTTCTTGAGAAATAATAAGTAATTGGCTTGTTCTGAACAGGCATGTTTTGAATGGGCACTGCATTAGTGTATATGTACTGTTACAATGTTGTTCATATTAAACTTGACCAAAGTGTCAAATAATGAGGTAAATGTATGTAGAAGTAATCCCTGTGAGCAAAAAGCATGTAAGAAGCAAGGCTTCAGACTGCTCTGAACACTCAGTTTCCAACGTTTTTTTCTACTTTCAGCCTGAGCAGATGTCAGCTCGTAAGGGATTCCTTTATATGGTCATCTGTTCAATGCTCCACTTCACTAACATTATGGCATTTTTCCATTGTTTGGGACTCGAGCTATGACTCGAGTCTAGCTGGCACACTGAGTGTTTTTCCATTACACAGCAGGACAAAGTAAGCTATTTACCTGTCGGAGGTGTGCTGGTCATCTGTAGCTCTTCATCAAACATCATCATCACTGTGGCTGTTTCTGCTTGTACTATTCCTCCCTGCATTATTTCTAACTGATCCACTGAACAAAGAGCTCCAAATATCTCCATATATTGTCGTGTCGCATGGTTTTTAGTGCTAACGAAGTTCCGCTAATTCTGTAAGGAACATGTTTAATTTCCTGTAAATTCTTCACAATAAAAGTCTCCTGTTATTTAGTCATGTAAAAGCTTTTAATTTGAAGCAGTTAAGCAGGAAATGTTGGGTTTGCATCAGAGGTAACTTAACATGACTCTGAAATGGCTGACCCTCGGCAGGCTTCCAGAAAGCTGGCCAATCAGACCAGAGTGGGCTCATTGGGAGGGGGGCCTTAAAGAGACAGGAGCTAAGACTGCTTGTTAAGAGACAGAGGCTGAACTGAGGGCCAGCATAAAGGGTCAGTATAAGATACATAAGCAGTTTTTTGAACTGTGAATCATGCAACGCTACTACTACTAGTGGAGTTCAAAAATAAAGATATATAGCTGAAAATAAGCATAATAGATCCCCTTTTATTGGTAGTCTTTTGATTTTTACCCTGTGTGTCCCTACATGACTTTCTGACACACTATATGTATTTCTCTGTGGCCCAGTTCTTCATCTAGCCTGTTAATTCTGTCTGTAATGTATTACTTTCCTCCTGGAGAAATATGCAGGTAGCTTTATGTAATCCATGATTTCCCAGGTGATTCCCAACATGCTGTTCCTTTAAAATGAATTCATTCCACCATCCAGAGATCTATTCTATCTCCACACTGCCACTAATAAGCAAAGCCCCTGTGTGAGAGCTGGCTGCTTCTAAATGAGTGGAAATAAATCACAAACACAGATGGGGAGGTATTGCAACCTATTATGCCAGCCAGATCTCCGTGTGTGTATGTGTGTGTGTTGCCAAATTAGGTGATCAGTGTGTTTTGTGTTAGAGATAGAGACTATGTGGTGTTACTACACTGCAGTACATCCACATAATCTCTCATTGAAAATCTCAGCAGGCTCTAATCCCTTAATCTACCTTTGATAAACCTGAAATAACACCATTATTCTGGGAGTTACACATTCTTTTATCTTCATTGGAAAACCCTTTGAAAGTATTTTATTGACTGCGAAAAGGTTATTGGAAAAAACACTGAAAGTATTTCAGGATCTCAGTGGCTAAAAATCTTTCTCAACTTTAAAAACACAAGTGACTGTTTGGAATTAACTTCAGTAGTCAATCTGAATGCATATCATTACTTTCACTTGAAGATTAATGACCTGACAGTAACAAAAACAGTCACTGGTTGTACATTTACTCTCCAGAATGGAATAAAGAAAAGCTGAAGCAATCGAGTAACTGCTGAAGGAATAAAATCATTTGGTAAAGCAAAGAGATTGATACTTTTCTCAGAAGTTGGATGAACAATACAGAGCTCAAATGCTATTTTGCAGACTGCCAGAAAGAGGATTCTGATGCACTGTTTATGTTTGTGTCTGTTTGATTGGGACAGCAGTGGCTTGCGGAGGCTTGTGACCAGAAGTCTGACTGAAATCTGGGTGGGAATCTGGGCAGAAAAAAGACAGAGCATCACTTGCCCCCTCTTCAGTACCATGGTTCCCTGAATAAGGTCATAAATGCCTAACTCCTCCTGTGGAGCTGCTCAGTGGCTGACAGATCAAGACCGTGGTTGTACTGGGCAGCTTCCAGGCACAGCATAACCCTAAGATAAACTGCCCTGGTAAATTAAGTTACTGTACATCATGCTGTGCAGTCATTTGATTAATTGTAAACAAGGTTTATCTATCTGGCCGGTCTAACATTGGTGTTCACTAACTTGAAGTGCAGATGTACTCAATACAAAACAGTCATCCAAAAATGAAAAAAATAAACTCTACCTGCAAGCAGCAGTCATATGGAAATAATGTTTATCCAAACTTCCAACTGCTGAAGACACACTACCTGAAAATGTTCTCTTATGCCTATCAGGGGCATGCAAGGATTTATACCAATTACCAGAGAAAAAGTTCAACCAGTTCAATAACCAGATGTGCAAATGTAATTCTGTTTTTTCAGTATGTTACTGACCTTTTAGTTTAGAAACGAGGATGAACAATCATAATGTTGTTCGAATGTGGCTTCCGTCATTCCATTACTGCACTGAAATGAAAAATACTCAATTTTGTCATCAGATCTTACACTTACCTACTGTTAATGTTTGATCTTGCTTTTGGCTCCAAAAAGCATCAAGATTTCCAGTATTTCATCATATTTAGGAAGTATAACAATACATTACTGTTAGAATCTGGCTGTATTTTTACAGCAATTTATTGTTGTGTAAAATAAATTATTAATACAACTTTAAAAACACAATAAAGAATATTACTGAATAAAATTAAGCAAGGTTTGGAACAAAGTCAGTGAAGTTGTAAAAAACATTGCCCTGTAATTTTGGATAACAGCCATTTCTGTCAATCTCCACTTTACATACATACATGGGGAGCAGTGTCGTAACACCTGATTTGTTTGATCAGACATTTACGGGTTCTTTGCCAGTGACATTAACAGCACAAACATGGAGCCCACAAGATGCAGGTCAGCAGGATAAGTCAGTCCTCAGGCACAGGCATATTGTAGGAAAGATGTATCAAGAGAAGAGAGAATCAGGGTTGCACTTGAGGAGTAAAAAACAGTAAGGGAAATAACAGATGTTTTAGGAGCAGATCCAGCAGCAGGAGGAGACCGCTAATGTTGTCTCAATATATTGGATGTTCTCTGTGCAAGTTAATCACAACAGGAGTCCAAACCATAAGCCCCAAACAAAATTAACAACTTACCTTCAATCTAACTTTTAACAAGGAGATAGGTTATCTTAGAGTAGGTGAAAGTCATTGATCTTGAATGTATATTTCCTGTGTACATTTTCCATTTGTTTATAGAAATTATAAAGCTTGAGCCGACACATTATCCTACTTGCCTTTTTGGTTGAAATTAATTAAGTAAAAAACAGTAGAGTCTTGAATCACTTATTTACCAAAACCAGTTTCACTGACTTGTTAAACCAATGGTTAATGTCAATGGAATTTAGTTTAGCTCTTAATTGTCAATCAAGACAAGCACTTCCTTGTCTTTTATGGGGCACATACTGTACAATGTACATCACACTACTCTGTGGGCCTTTCTTTCCCCATCTCTTCCTGGTTACATTTCTCAAAATATTCTTTCTTGAGACACATGTAAGGACAAAAAATGAATGGTGGCAAATCTAATGAATATTCTGAGGATGATGGAGTTTGAATGCTTGTTAAGTCATTCCGCACCCAAAATAATACCTGGTTTCATTTGCTTGTTGTCAGTTACTGTATATGATAAAAAAAAAAAAAAATCAAATAACAGGGAAATTTTGTTTGTGCACTAATATCCCTTAGATATGTATGGATGTAGAAATGTGTACCTCAAAAAAATATATATAATAAAACATTTTGAAAAGTCTTATTCACCATACTTGTTCTTAGTGTCCCTGTGAAAAGAGTGTCCTTGGGATTCATTTCCTCTTCGTCTCACAAGGTGAGCTCATCCAGTAAAACCGCATACAGATGGTCTTAGTTAGAACCTATTACATTCTCTATTTTTGTCAATCCACCAGTTCCTTTTCTTATCCCTCTCTCCCTCCCTACTTCTGATTCTCTCAGCTCATTGAGTACAGTCTCAAAGTGGCAGCATTTAGAGTAGATTTATTTCTACTTCCATCCAAATCCCTCTATGGAATCATCTTTTTTTTCAATCTGTCTCTTTCTCATCATCAATCCATCCAGGTATGCTGCCAGGGATTTGGGCCACATGAAAAGATATCATATTGGGCCCCACCACCCCACCATCACAGGCCATGCCAATCCTGCGCAACTGCCGTAACCACACCAGAACCCAATCGAACCATTCAAAGCTTTAAATAACTCTACCTTTGCAGGCTTGCAACTCTCTTGTAGTCCAATACTTACTGTATGATATTTACTGACACTGAGCTGTGAAAATATACACTGTGCAGACATGCAAGCAACATTTTGCATACAGTGGAATTCATTATTTGACTGATACCCTCTATAAGAAATGTGCTAAAGGCCATCTTTTAAGATTCAAGATTAAAGATTCACTTATTATTATCATTTTACAGCACAAGATTGTACAACAAAATGTAGTTTGTAGTCCTTTTATGCTACTCACAAAAACAGAAATTACATAAATGGATTAATAATAAGTCATAAAAATAAAACCATTTTTTATATTGGAGTGCAGAGGATGAATTGAGGAGTCTGAAGAAAGAAGCTGCTCTGTAGTCTAGTGGTACAACAGTGGATATTTAGGAATCTTTTGCCAGGCAACAGCAGGGTGAACAGGCTGTGCCTGGGGTGGGTATTGTCTTTTAGTATCCTTTGGGCTCTGTGCAGGCACTTCACCTCACTGATATCACTGTTGCTCGGAAAACGGGTACCGATGATGTTCTGGGCGTTTTAATCACCCACTGCAGAGCCTTCCTGTCTTGGACTATGCACATCTCATGCCAATTTGTGATGTGTCAAGGCAGGATGCTCTCTATTGGTCCTCTATAAAAGTTAACAAGAACTTGGGATGGAATTTTCCCTTCCTCAGTTTCCTTAAGAAATACAATCTAAATGTAATTTTAATGGTGAAATTCTTGAATGGAACATTATCTTAACATTAATAAATAAATTAAAATAAATATTAACTTAAAACACATTAACCTCTTTAATTAAAATAAATGAACATTATCATCTATAGAATGATATAAACATAAGAATAAAATCAGCAGCAGCTTTTTGAACTAATTATACATACAGACTACCAATTCTTATCATCGAAAGGGATTTAATAATTTTTCTTTTTTTCATAATAATAAAAAATAAATTCCCATGGACCCCCTGCAGTTATGCCAACTGACATGTCATTCAACGCAATGCTGCTCATTTCTTCCTTCAGTTGGGAGGAGGGCTGGTTCATTGGCAAAGGGATGGCAACGGGGAGACAGGGCTGCTGAGCCTGAAGCTGCATCTGTTGGGTCTGGCACCAAGGCAGGGGCAGGGCAACTGATTTAGTATGAACAGCTTGCTAAAAGTTTGCCTGCATTGATTAAATGTCGGCTAAAAGCACAGTAAAATGTACCCTCTTTCACTATGGACTAAGCTAACAGGTTACACAGACAGCTCACAGACTACACACACCTTTCTTTTTGAAAAAGTGGGTCTGTTTACATTATACAGTAGATGCTGTCTTTTGGCTAGTTCTTGTGTCATGTCAAGGTCAGGATGCAAAGCTGACATGCATTTTTTTCAGTAATAGGGAAGAGCACGTGACTTAATGATTGAATTGATTTAAAAAAGGAGAAACACACAACAAATCCCTTAACAACAGATTAACTGATCGGCCAACCTGCCAGCTCTCTCTCCATCAGCTGAAAGATGGCACCATACAAAATGAGCCATTTGCTGATTTACAGCACCATTAAAACTTGTCCTTGAAAGGGAACGGTAGGTAATCTCACCAGATCACCATCTCACACTTAAGTGAGTTTATTCTCCAACAAAAACAACATCTGCTAGAATCGTTTAAACACCATTATGCAAGGAGTGGGGGGGATGAACACTCCAAACCATCCAAGTACACACACACAAAAACAAAAAGACATGTACTCAGAAAAACAACTTCCTCTTATCAACAGCTGTGGCCCAATACTGCTGCTTTAACACATATTGCTATGAACTGAGGTAGAAATAAGTAAGGAAATACTGTAAGTTTAGTCTGAGTTGACCTGAACATTGTAATTTCTATACAGCATCTTTTTGTATGCTGCACATCAAAAATGGTCCACCTTATAACTGGCATTTATTGTTTGTCCCCTAACACAAATTGGAGATAATATAATTAATTTGAGTACAAGCAATTACTTTGGCCAAATTAAAATAATTATCGATCAATTTCAAAATGCAAAGTTGCACATGCTCATAGAAGTCTACCATCAAACAAATGCTCTCACATAAATACACTCACCCACACATACTCAATGGCATACTAAATACCACACACACATACACAAGGTAGTTGACAGTGATTGGCATAATCCAGCTGACATGTATATTTATGGGTAAAATGAAGTCAGCAGCATGAAGGGCAAAGGTGCTGACAGAGAGAAAATCACTGTATGTCTCTTTGTCTCTACTGGAATGTGTGTGTTCCCATTGTAGGGACACATATAGTAACATCTAATGAGGGACTGACGTTGTGTGGACTAACCTACTGTACCATCTGAGGACAAACATTTATAATAAACCTCATACATTTTAGGGTCAAAACTTTGTATTTTGGATCAAGATTACAGTTATAGTTTGTTTTGAGTTAGAATAAGGGTTGCGGGTAGGCATGTAGTGCTTGTGGTTAAGGCTAGGTTAAGCCTCCCTGAAAGAAATGTAAGTCACTACATCATCAGAATTATTGTAGTAGGTCAGGGGCAAAAAGGACACATGAAGAAATGGAGAGAGGATTAGTATATAGAAACGAGGGATGGGCCTGAATACAAATACAGTATTTGGCAAAACACAAATAATGTTTTTTTTTTTACAAACATTTATTTCATACAAATATTTTAAAAATTATTTGTTTTTGGGAAGAAGATAAGAAAACATGTTACATACCAGTACACAGGTCGGTTGCATCGCTATCTCAGTCTCTGTCCTCTGCTCCATTGTTAAGTCTATCAGCAGGGGGGAGGGGGGAGCCACATCCACCTGCTACATGACGCACATTTCCTTATTTGAACTTCACTCCCAGAGGTGAGGGTGTTCCCCAGAGATAAAGCTGAGCTACTGACACAAGCGAAGTGACCTAGAATGTAAAGACAAATAGATGGATAGATGGATGGATCCAACTGTGGTTGATGGAAAAGAGGTACACTGTGTAAATTTCACCCAGATGGAATCACATGGTTAATGCTTTCTGTGGCTTGTGTGTCTAGGGGTATGAGTCTTGCTTAGGGTGGAAGAAGTCTAGAGTCCTAATCACAGATGAGCCCTGAGGTTCAGGAATCAGACTGCTTTTGGTGGGTTGTCTCTTTAATTTTGCAAATTTGAAACTTTTAGGAACATTTGGGAAGCTACAGCATACTAAGAAGGAGGTGAGAGTCAAACTGCTGAACCTACATGTTGAAGTTCCCAGTTGAAACAATTGGGAGGTATGCCGGACACATCAACGCTGAAAGAGACTTCAGTAGATGCCACTGCAACCTGACATGGAAATTAAAGACAAATTGATTAATGGAATGATGGATCCAACAGTAGTTGCTGGGGAAAAGGTACACTGAACCAAATTCTCCCAGCTGCAATGGCATGGGGAAAGTGCTATGTGGCTCTTTGGTCTAGGGGTATAATTCTCGCTTGCAGTGCAAGAGGGACTGTGTTCAAATCGCGGACGGACCAAAAGGGCAAGAATGTGGCTCCTTATTACAGGTTATCTGGCTAGTTCTTAAAGTTTGGAACTGTTGGGAAGCTAAGACATCCTAAGAAGGAGTCGAGAGTGGAAGTGCTACGCCTACATGTTGAAGGTATCAGTTGAGAGGTATGCTGGTCACATCCCCCTGCTAGGAGACTGCTGTAAATGGAGGAGGAGCATACTGTAAGTGCTGCATATCCTCTCTCTTATCGAAATGCTTCGTGATCCCCCTAAACAGTGCAGGTGGAGGAGGCGGGGAAGACAGCATTTAGCCATTTTTGCTGAGCATGCAACCACTGCAACCTGACCTGGAAAGTGAAGACAAATAGACGGATGGATCCAACAGTGGTTGCTTGGAAAAAAGGTACACTGTGTAAATTTCACCCAGATGCAATCACATGGTTAAGGCTGTCTGTGGGTCATTGGTGTAGGGGTGTAATTGTTGCTTAGGGTGTGAGCGGTCCCGGGTTCAAATCCCGGACGAGCCCAGGAGTCAGGAATGTGGCTACTTACTGTGGGTTAGCTGGCTAGGTTTGGAACTCTTGGGAAGCTAAGACATCCAAAGAAGGAGTTGAGAGTGGAAGGGCTACGCCTACATGTTGAAGGTATCAGTTCCCCTGGTAGGAGACTTCAGTAAAGGCCAGGAGCATACTGCAAGTGCTGCATATCCGCTCTGTTCTGGAAATGCCTCATGATCCCTTAAAAAGTGCAAGAGGAGGCAGGGGAAGACAGCATTGCACTGAGCATGCAACCGCCGCAACCTGACCTAGAAAGCGCAGACAAACAGATGGATGGATCCAACAGTGGTTGCTTGGAAAAAAGGTACACTGTGTAAATTTCACCCAGATGCAATCACATGGTTAAGGCTGTCATTGGTGTAGGGGTATAATTCTTGCTTAGGGTGTGAGCGGTCCCGGGTTCAAATTCTGGACGAGCCCTGAGATTCAAGAATTTGAGTGCTTCTTTTGGGTTGTCTGTTTTCATTTTTCAAGTTTGAAACCTTTAGGAACAGTGGGAAAGCTACAACATACTAGGGAGGTGAGAGTCAAACTGCTCCACCAACATGTTGAAGTTCCCAGTTCAAATGTTTGGGAGGTATGCCGGGCACATCAAGGCTGGAAGAGACTTCAGTAGATTCCGCTGCAAGCTGACATGGAAATTGAAGACAAATTGATGAATGGCAGGATGGATCCAACAGTAGTTGCTGGGGAGAAGGTACACTGAACCAAATTCTCCCAGCTGCAATGGCATGGCTGAAGTGCTCTGTGGCTCGTTGGTCTAGGGGTATGATTCTCGCTTTGGGTGCGAGAGGTCCCGGGTTCAAATCCCGGACGAGCCCAGGAGTCAGGAATGTGGCTACTTACTGTGGGGTTTCTGCCAAGGTTTGGAACTGTTGAGAAGCTAAGACATCCTAAGAAGGAGTTGAGAATTGAAGGTATCAGTTGAGAGGTATGCTGGTCACATCCCCCTGCTAGGAGACTGCTGTAAATGGAGGAGGAGCATACTGTAAGTGCTGCATATCCTCTCTCTTATCGAAATGCCTCGTGATCCCCCTAAACAGTGCAGGTGGAGGAGGCGGGGAAGACAGCATTTAGCCATATTTGCTGAGTATGCAACCACTGCAACCTGACCTGGAAAGTGAAGACAAATAGACGGATGGATCCAACGGTGGTTGCTGGGAAAAAAGGCACACGCTGCAAATTTCGACCCGCTGCAATCGTATTGTTGTTGCTTTCTGAGGCTCGTTGGTCTAGGGGTATGATTCTCGCTTCGGGTGGGAGAGATCCCGGGTTCAAATCCCAGACGAGCCCAGGAGTCAGGAATGTGGCTACTTACTGTGGGTTAGCTGGCAAGGTTTGGAACTCTTGGGAAGCTAAGACATCCAAAGAAGGAGTTGAGAGTGGAAGGGCTACGCCTTCATGTTGAAGGTATCAGTTCCCCTGGTAGGAGACTTCAGTAAAGGCCAGGAGCATACTGCAAGTGCTGCATATCCGCTCTGTTCTGGAAATGCCTCGTGATCCCTTAAAAAGTGCAAGAGGAGGCAGGGGAAGACAGCATTCACGCGTTTTTGCTGAGCATGCAACCGCCGCAACCTGACCTAGAAAGCGCAGACAAACAGATGGATGGATCCAACAGTGGTTGCTTGGAAAAAAGGTACACTGTGTAAATTTCACCCAGATGCAATCACATGGTTAAGGCTGTCTGTGGGTCATTGGTGTAGGGGTATAATTCTTGCTTAGGGTGTGAGCGGTCCCGGGTTCAAATTCTGGACGAGCCCTGAGATTCAGGAATTTGAGTGCTTCTTTTGGGTTGTCTGTTTTCATTTTTCAAGTTTGAAACCTTTAGGAACAGTGGGAAAGCTACAACATACTAGGGAGGTGAGAGTCAAACTGCTCCACCTACATGTTGAAGTTCCCAGTTCAAATGTTTGGGAGGTATGCCGGGCACATCAAGGCTGGAAGAGACTTCAGTAGATTCCGCTGCAAGCTGACATGGAAATTGAAGACAAATTGATGAATGGCAGGATGGATCCAACAGTAGTTGCTGGGGAGAAGGTACACTGAACCAAATTCTCCCAGCTGCAATGGCATGGCTGAAGTGCTCTGTGGCTCGTTGGTCTAGGGGTATGATTCTCGCTTTGGGTGCGAGAGGTCCCAGGTTCAAATCCCGGACGAGCCCAGGAGTCAGGAATGTGGCTACTTACGGTGGGGTTTCTGCCAAGGTTTGGAACTCTTGGGAAGCTAAGACATCCTAAGAAGGAGTTGAGAGTGGAAGTGCTACGCCTACATGTTGAAGGTACCAGTTGAGATGTATGCTGGTCACATCCCCCTGCTAGGAGACTGCTGTAAATGGAGGAGGAGCATACTGTAAGTGCTGCATATCCTCTCTCTTATCGAAATGCCTCGTGATCCCCCTAAACAGTGCAGGTGGAGGAGGCGGGGAAGACAGCATTTAGCCATTTTTGCTGAGCATGCAACCACTGCAACCTGACCTGGAAAGTGAAGACAAATAGACGGATGGATCCAACGGTGGTTGCTGGGAAAAAAGGCACACGCTGCAAATTTCGACCCGCTGCAATCGTATTGTTGTTGCTTTCTGCGGCTCGTTGGTCTAGGGGTATGATTTTCGCTTCGAGTGCGAGAGGTCCCGGGTTCAAATCCCGGACGAGCCCAAAGGTCAGGAATGTGGCTGCCTATTATGGGTTATGTGGCTAGTTCTTAAAAGTGTTGGGAAGCTAATACATCCTAAGAAGGGGTTGAGAGTGGAAGTGCTCTACCTACATGTTGAAGGAGTCAGTCAAGTCAGTTTGGAGGTACGCTGGGCATGTCCTCTTGGGAGGAGACTTCAGTAGACACCAGGAGCATACTGAAAGTGCTGCATTTCCGTTGTGTTCTTAAAATGCCTCACGATCCCCTAGGAAGTGCAAGAGGAGGCGGGGAAGACAGCATTTAGGCATTAATGCTAAACATGCAACCGCTGCAACCTGACCTGGAAAGTGAAGACAATTAGACGGATAGATGGATGGATGCAACAGCAGTTGCTTGAAAAAAAGGTACACTGTTTAGATTTCACCCGTCTGGAATCGCACGGTTAATGCTGTTCGTGGCTCGTTGGTCTAGGGGTATGATTCTCGCTTCGGGTGCGAGAGGTCACAGGTTCAAATCCCGGACGAGCCCAGGAGTCAGGAATGTGGCTACTTACTGTGGGTTAGCTGGCTAGGTTTGGAACTCTCGGGAAGCTAAGACATGCAAAGGAGGAGTTGAGAGTGGAAAGGCTACGCCTACATGTTGAAGGTATCAGTTGAGAGGTATGCTGGTCACGTCCCCCTGCTAGGAGACTGCTTTAAATGGAGGAGGAGCATACTGTAAGTGCTGCATATCCTCTCTCTTATCGAAATGCCTCGTGATCCCCCTAAACAGTGCAGGTGGAGGAGGCGGGGAAGACAGCATTTAGCCATTTTTGCTGAGCATGCAACCACTGCAACCTGTGGGTTATGTGGCTAGTTCTTAAAAGTGTTGGGAAGCTAATACATCCTAAGAAGGGGTTGAGAGTGGAAGTGCTCTACCTACATGTTGAAGGTGTCAGTCAAGTCAGTTGGGAGGTACGCTGGGCATGTCCTCTTGGGAGGAGACTTCAGTAGACACCAGGAGCATACTGAAAGTGCTGCATTTCCGTTGTGTTCTTAAAATGCCTCAAGATCCCCTAGGAAGTGCAAGAGGAGGCGTGGAAGACAGCATTTAGGCATTAATGCTAAACATGCAACCGCTGCAACCTGACCTGGAAAGTGAAGACAATTAGACGGATAGATGGATGGATGCAACAGCAGTTGCTTGAAAAAAAGGTACACTGTTTAGATTTCACCCGTCTGGAATCGCACGGTTAATGCTCTTCGTGGCTCGTTGGTCTAGGGGTATGATTCTCGCTTCGGGTGCGAGAGGTCCCGGGTTCAAATCCCGGACGAGCCCAGGAGTCAGGAATGTGGCTACTTACTGTGGGTTAGCTGGCTAGGTTTGGAACTCTTGGGAAGCTAAGACATCCAAAGAAGGAGTTGAGAGTGGAAGGGCTACGCCTACATGTTGAAGGTATCAGTTCCCCTGGTAGGAGACTGCAGTAAAGGCCAGGAGCATACTGCAAGTGCTGCATATCCACTCTGTTCTGGAAATGCCTCGTGATCCCTTAAAAAGTGCAAGAGGAGGCAGGGGAAGACAGCATTCACGTGTTTTTGCTGAGCATGCAACCGCCGCAACCTGACCTAGAAAGCGCAGACAAACAGATGGATGGATCCAACAGTGGTTGCTTGGAAAAAAGGTACACTGTGTAAATTTCACCCAGATGCAATCACATGGTTAAGGCTGTCTGTGGGTCATTGGTGTAGGGGTATAATTGTTGCTTAGGGTGTGAGCGGTCCCGGGTTCAAATTCTGGACGAGCCCTGAGATTCAGGAATTTGAGTGCTTCTTTTGGGTTGTCTGTTTTCATTTTTCAAGTTTGAAACCTTTAGGAACAGTGGGAAAGCTACAACATACTAGGGAGGTGAGAGTCAAACTGCTCCACCTACATGTTGAAGTTCCCAGTTCAAATGTTTGGGAGGTATGCCGGGCACATCAAGGCTGGAAGAGACTTCAGTAGATTCCGCTGCAAGCTGACATGGAAATTGAAGACAAATTGATGAATGGCAGGATGGATCCGACAGTAGTTGCTGGGGAGAAGGTACACTGAACCAAATTCTCCCAGCTGCAATGGCATGGCTGAAGTGCTCTGTGGCTCGTTGGTCTAGGGGTATGATTCTCGCTTTGGGTGCGAGAGGTCCCGGGTTCAAATCCCGGACGAGCCCAGGAGTCCGAAATGTGGCTACTTACTGTGGGGTTTCTGCCAAGGTTTGGAACTGTTGGGAAGCTAAGACATCCTAAGAAGGAGTTGAGAGTGGAAGTGCTACGCCTACATGTTGAAGGTACCAGTTGAGAGGTATGCTGGTCACGTCCCCCTGCTAGGAGACTGCTTTAAATGGAGGAGGAGCATACTGTAAGTGCTGCATATCCTCTCTCTTATCGAAATGCCTCGTGATCCCCCTAAACAGTGCAGGTGGAGGAGGCGTGGAAGACAGCATTTAGCCATTTTTGCTGAGCATGCAACCACTGCAACCTGACCTGGAAAGCGAAGACAAATAGACGGATGGATCCAACGGTGGTTGCTGGGAAAAAAGGCACACGCTGCAAATTTCGACCCGCTGCAATCGTATTGTTGCTGCTTTCTGCGGCTCGTTGGTCTAGGGGTATGATTCTCGCTTAGGGTGCGAGAGGTCCCGGGTTCAAATCCCGGACGAGCCCAAAGGTCAGGAATGTGGCTGCCTATTGTGGGTTATGTGGCTAGTTCTTAAAAGTGTTGGGAAGCTAATACATCCTAAGAAGGGGTTGAGAGTGGAAGTGCTCTACCTACATGTTGAAGGAGTCAGTTGGGAGGTACGCTGGCCATGTCCTCTTGGGAGGAGACTTCAGTAGACACCAGGAGCATACTGAAAGTGCTGCATTTCCGTTGTGTTCTTAAAATGCCTCACGATCCCCTAGGAAGTGCAAGAGGAGGCGGGGAAGACAGCATTTAGGCATTAATGCTAAACATGCAACCGCTGCAACCTGACCTGGAAAGTGAAGACAATTAGATGGATGGATGCAACAGCAGTTGCTTGAAAAAAAGGTACACTGTTTAGATTTCACCCGTCTTGAATCGCACGGTTAATGCTCTTCGTGGCTCGTTGGTCTAGGGGTATGATTCTCGCTTCGGGTGCGAGAGGTCCCGGGTTCAAATCCCGGACGAGCCCAGGAGTCAGGAATGTGGCTACTTACTGTGGGTTAGCTGGCTAGGTTTGGAACTCTTGGGAAGCTAAGACATCCAAAGAAGGAGTTGAGAGTGGAAGGGCTACGCCTACATGTTGAAGGTATCAGTTCCCCTGGTAGGAGACTTCAGTAAAGGCCAGGAGCATACTGCAAGTGCTGCATATCCGCTCTGTTCTGGAAATGCCTCGTGATCCCTTAAAAAGTGCAAGAGGAGGCAGGGGAAGACAGCATTCACGCGTTTTTGCTGAGCATGCAACCGCCGCAACCTGACCTAGAAAGCGCAGACAAACAGATGGATGGATCCAACAGTGGTTGCTTGGAAAAAAGGTACACTGTGTAAATTTCACCCAGATGCAATCACATGGTTAAGGCTGTCTGTGGGTCATTGGTGTAGGGGTGTAATTGTTGCTTAGGGTGTGAGCGGTCCCGGGTTCAAATTCTGGACCAGCCCTGAGATTCAGGAATTTGAGTGCTTCTTTTGGGTTGTCTGTTTTCATTTTTCAAGTTTGAAACCTTTAGGAACAGTGGGAAAGCTACAACATACTAGGGAGGTGAGAGTCAAACTGCTCCACCTACATGTTGAAGTTCCCAGTTCAAATGTTTGGGAGGTATGCCGGGCACATCAAGGCTGGAAGAGACTTCAGTAGATTCCGCTGCAAGCTGACATGGAAATTGAAGACAAATTGATGAATGGCAGGATGGATCCAACAGTAGTTGCTGGGGAGAAGGTACACTGAACCAAATTCTCCCAGCTGCAATGGCATGGCTGAAGTGCTCTGTGGCTCGTTGGTCTAGGGGTATGATTCTCGCTTTGGGTGCGAGAGGTCCCGGGTTCAAATCCCGGACGAGCCCAGGAGGCAGGAATGTGGCTACTTACTGTGGGGTTTCTGCCAAGGTTTGGAACTGTTGGGAAGCTAAGACATCCTAAGAAGGAGTTGAGAGTGGAAGTGCTACGCCTACATGTTGAAGGTACCAGTTGAGAGGTATGCTGGTCACGTCCCCCTGCTAGGAGACTGCTTTAAATGGAGGAGGAGCATACTGTAAGTGCTGCATATCCTCTCTCTTATCGAAATGCCTCGTGATCCCCCTAAACAGTGCAGGTGGAGGAGGCGTGGAAGACAGCATTTAGCCATTTTTGCTGAGCATGCAACCACTGCAACCTGACCTGGAAAGCGAAGACAAATAGACGGATGGATCCAACGGTGGTTGCTGGGAAAAAAGGCACACGCTGCAAATTTCGACCCGCTGCAATCGTATTGTTGCTGCTTTCTGCGGCTCGTTGGTCTAGGGGTATGATTCTCGCTTAGGGTGCGAGAGGTCCCGGGTTCAAATCCCGGACGAGCCCAAAGGTCAGGAATGTGGCTGCCTATTGTGGGTTATGTGGCTAGTTCTTAAAAGTGTTGGGAAGCTAATACATCCTAAGAAGGGGTTGAGAGTGGAAGTGCTCTACCTACATGTTGAAGGAGTCAGTTGGGAGGTACGCTGGGCATGTCCTCTTGGGAGGAGACTTCAGTAGACACCAGGAGCATACTGAAAGTGCTGCATTTCCGTTGTGTTCTTAAAATGCCTCACGATCCCCTAGGAAGTGCAAGAGGAGGCGGGGAAGACAGCATTTAGGCATTAATGCTAAACATGCAACCGCTGCAACCTGACCTGGAAAGTGAAGACAATTAGATGGATGGATGCAACAGCATTTGCTTGAAAAAAGGGTACACTGTTTAGATTTCACCCGTCTGGAATCGCACGGTTAATGCTGTTCGTGGCTCGTTGGTCTAGGGGTATGATTCTCGCTTCGGGTGCGAGAGGTCCCGGGTTCAAATCCCGGACGAGCCCAGGAGTCAGGAATGTGGCTACTTACTGTGGGTTAGCTGGCTAGGTTTGGAACTCTTGGGAAGCTAAGACATCCAAAGAAGGAGTTGAGAGTGGAAGGGCTACGCCTACATGTTGAAGGTATCAGTTCCCCTGGCAGGAGACTTCAGTAAAGGCCAGGAGCATACTGCAAGTGCTGCATATCCGCTCTGTTCTGGAAATGCCTCGTGATCCCTTAAAAAGTGCAAGAGGAGGCAGGGGAAGACAGCATTCACGCGTTTTTGCTGAGCATGCAACCGCCGCAACCTGACCTAGAAAGCGCAGACAAACAGATGGATGGATCCAACAGTGGTTGCTTGGAAAAAAGGTACACTGTGTAAATTTCACCCAGATGCAATCACATGGTTAAGGCTGTCTGTGGGTCATTGGTGTAGGGGTGTAATTGTTGCTTAGGGTGTGAGCGGTCCCGGGTTCAAATTCTGGACCAGCCCTGAGATTCAGGAATTTGAGTGCTTCTTTTGGGTTGTCTGTTTTCATTTTTCAAGTTTGAAACCTTTAGGAACAGTGGGAAAGCTACAACATACTAGGGAGGTGAGAGTCAAACTGCTCCACCTACATGTTGAAGTTCCCAGTTCAAATGTTTGGGAGGTATGCCGGGCACATCAAGGCTGGAAGAGACTTCAGTAGATTCCGCTGCAAGCTGACATGGAAATTGAAGACAAATTGATGAATGGCAGGATGGATCCAACAGTAGTTGCTGGGGAGAAGGTACACTGAACCAAATTCTCCCAGCTGCAATGGCATGGCTGAAGTGCTCTGTGGCTCGTTGGTCTAGGGGTATGATTCTCGCTTTGGGTGCGAGAGGTCCCGGGTTCAAATCCCGGACGAGCCCAGGAGGCAGGAATGTGGCTACTTACTGTGGGGTTTCTGCCAAGGTTTGGAACTGTTGGGAAGCTAAGACATCCTAAGAAGGAGTTGAGAGTGGAAGTGCTACGCCTACATGTTGAAGGTACCAGTTGAGAGGTATGCTGGTCACGTCCCCCTGCTAGGAGACTGCTTTAAATGGAGGAGGAGCATACTGTAAGTGCTGCATATCCTCTCTCTTATCGAAATGCCTCGTGATCCCCCTAAACAGTGCAGGTGGAGGAGGCGTGGAAGACAGCATTTAGCCATTTTTGCTGAGCATGCAACCACTGCAACCTGACCTGGAAAGTGAAGACAATTAGACGGATGGATCCAACGGTGGTAGCTGGGAAAAAAGGCACACGCTGCAAATTTCGACCCGCTGCAATCGTATTGTTGCTGCTTTCTGCGGCTCGTTGGTCTAGGGGTATGATTCTCGCTTAGGGTGCGAGAGGTCCCGGGTTCAAATCCCGGACGAGCCCAAAGGTCAGGAATGTGGCTGCCTATTGTGGGTTATGTGGCTAGTTCTTAAAAGTGTTGGGAAGCTAATACATCCTAAGAAGGGGTTGAGAGTGGAAGTGCTCTACCTACATGTTGAAGGAGTCAGTTGGGAGGTACGCTGGGCATGTCCTCTTGGGAGGAGACTTCAGTAGACACCAGGAGCATACTGAAAGTGCTGCATTTCCGTTGTGTTCTTAAAATGCCTCACGATCCCCTAGGAAGTGCAAGAGGAGGCGGGGAAGACAGCATTTAGGCATTAATGCTAAACATGCAACCGCTGCAACCTGACCTGGAAAGTGAAGACAATTAGATGGATGGATGCAACAGCAGTTGCTTGAAAAAAAGGTACACTGTTTAGATTTCACCCGTCTGGAATCGCACGGTTAATGCTGTTCGTGGCTCGTTGGTCTAGGGGTATGATTCTCGCTTCGGGTGCGAGAGGTCCCGGGTTCAAATCCCGGACGAGCCCAGGAGTCAGGAATGTGGCTACTTACTGTGGGTTAGCTGGCTAGGTTTGGAACTCTTGGGAAGCTAAGACATCCAAAGAAGGAGTTGAGAGTGGAAGGGCTACGCCTACATGTTGAAGGTATCAGTTCCCCTGGTAGGAGACTTCAGTAAAGGCCAGGAGCATACTGCAAGTGCTGCATATCCGCTCTGTTCTGGAAATGCCTCGTGATCCCTTAAAAAGTGCAAGAGGAGGCAGGGGAAGACAGCATTCACGCGTTTTTGCTGAGCATGCAACCGCCGCAACCTGACCTAGAAAGCGCAGACAAACAGATGGATGGATCCAACAGTGGTTGCTTGGAAAAAAGGTACACTGTGTAAATTTCACCCAGATGCAATCACATGGTTAAGGCTGTCTGTGGGTCATTGGTGTAGGGGTGTAATTGTTGCTTAGGGTGTGAGCGGTCCCGGGTTCAAATTCTGGACCAGCCCTGAGATTCAGGAATTTGAGTGCTTCTTTTGGGTTGTCTGTTTTCATTTTTCAAGTTTGAAACCTTTAGGAACAGTGGGAAAGCTACAACATACTAGGGAGGTGAGAGTCAAACTGCTCCACCTACATGTTGAAGTTCCCAGTTCAAATGTTTGGGAGGTATGCCGGGCACATCAAGGCTGGAAGAGACTTCAGTAGATTCCGCTGCAAGCTGACATGGAAATTGAAGACAAATTGATGAATGGCAGGATGGATCCAACAGTAGTTGCTGGGGAGAAGGTACACTGAACCAAATTCTCCCAGCTGCAATGGCATGGCTGAAGTGCTCTGTGGCTCGTTGGTCTAGGGGTATGATTCTCGCTTTGGGTGCGAGAGGTCCCGGGTTCAAATCCCGGACGAGCCCAGGAGGCAGGAATGTGGCTACTTACTGTGGGGTTTCTGCCAAGGTTTGGAACTCTTGGGAAGCTAAGACATCCTAAGAAGGAGTTGAGAGTGGAAGTGCTACGCCTACATGTTGAAGGTACCAGTTGAGAGGTATGCTGGTCACGTCCCCCTGCTAGGAGACTGCTTTAAATGGAGGAGGAGCATACTGTAAGTGCTGCATATCCTCTCTCTTATCGAAATGCCTCGTGATCCCCCTAAACAGTGCAGGTGGAGGAGGCGTGGAAGACAGCATTTAGCCATTTTTGCTGAGCATGCAACCACTGCAACCTGACCTGGAAAGCGAAGACAAATAGACGGATGGATCCAACGGTGGTAGCTGGGAAAAAAGGCACACGCTGCAAATTTCGACCCGCTGCAATCGTATTGTTGCTGCTTTCTGCGGCTCGTTGGTCTAGGGGTATGATTCTCGCTTAGGGTGCGAGAGGTCCCGGGTTCAAATCCCGGACGAGCCCAAAGGTCAGGAATGTGGCTGCCTATTGTGGGTTATGTGGCTAGTTCTTAAAAGTGTTGGGAAGCTAATACATCCTAAGAAGGGGTTGAGAGTGGAAGTGCTCTACCTACATGTTGAAGGAGTCAGTTGGGAGGTACGCTGGGCATGTCCTCTTGGGAGGAGACTTCAGTAGACACCAGGAGCATACTGAAAGTGCTGCATTTCCGTTGTGTTCTTAAAATGCCTCACGATCCCCTAGGAAGTGCAAGAGGAGGCGGGGAAGACAGCATTTAGGCATTAATGCTAAACATGCAACCGCTGCAACCTGACCTGGAAAGTGAAGACAATTAGATGGATGGATGCAACAGCAGTTGCTTGAAAAAAAGGTACACTGTTTAGATTTCACCCGTCTGGAATCGCACGGTTAATGCTGTTCGTGGCTCGTTGGTCTAGGGGTATGATTCTCGCTTCGGGTGCGAGAGGTTCCGGGTTCAAATCCCGGACGAGCCCAGGAGTCAGGAATGTGGCTACTTACTGTGGGTTAGCTGGCTAGGTTTGGAACTCTTGGGAAGCTAAGACATCCAAAGAAGGAGTTGAGAGTGGAAGGGCTACGCCTACATGTTGAAGGTATCAGTTCCCCTGGTAGGAGACTTCAGTAAAGGCCAGGAGCATACTGCAAGTGCTGCATATCCGCTCTGTTCTGGAAATGCCTCGTGATCCCTTAAAAAGTGCAAGAGGAGGCAGGGGAAGACAGCATTCACGCGTTTTTGCTGAGCATGCAACCGCCGCAACCTGACCTAGAAAGCGCAGACAAACAGATGGATGGATCCAACAGTGGTTGCTTGGAAAAAAGGTACACTGTGTAAATTTCACCCAGATGCAATCACATGGTTAAGGCTGTCTGTGGGTCATTGGTGTAGGGGTGTAATTGTTGCTTAGGGTGTGAGCGGTCCCGGGTTCAAATTCTGGACCAGCCCTGAGATTCAGGAATTTGAGTGCTTCTTTTGGGTTGTCTGTTTTCATTTTTCAAGTTTGAAACCTTTAGGAACAGTGGGAAAGCTACAACATACTAGGGAGGTGAGAGTCAAACTGCTCCACCTGCATGTTGAAGTTCCCAGTTCAAATGTTTGGGAGGTATGCCGGGCACATCAAGGCTGGAAGAGACTTCAGTAGATTCCGCTGCAAGCTGACATGGAAATTGAAGACAAATTGATGAATGGCAGGATGGATCCAACAGTAGTTGCTGGGGAGAAGGTACACTGAACCAAATTCTCCCAGCTGCAATGGCATGGCTGAAGTGCTCTGTGGCTCGTTGGTCTAGGGGTATGATTCTCGCTTTGGGTGCGAGAGGTCCCGGGTTCAAATCCCGGACGAGCCCAGGAGGCAGGAATGTGGCTACTTACTGTGGGGTTTCTGCCAAGGTTTGGAACTCTTGGGAAGCTAAGACATCCTAAGAAGGAGTTGAGAGTGGAAGTGCTACGCCTACATGTTGAAGGTACCAGTTGAGAGGTATGCTGGTCACGTCCCCCTGCTAGGAGACTGCTTTAAATGGAGGAGGAGCATACTGTAAGTGCTGCATATCCTCTCTCTTATCGAAATGCCTCGTGATCCCCCTAAACAGTGCAGGTGGAGGAGGCGTGGAAGACAGCATTTAGCCATTTTTGCTGAGCATGCAACCACTGCAACCTGACCTGGAAAGCGAAGACAAATAGACGGATGGATCCAACGGTGGTAGCTGGGAAAAAAGGCACACGCTGCAAATTTCGACCCGCTGCAATCGTATTGTTGCTGCTTTCTGCGGCTCGTTGGTCTAGGGGTATGATTCTCGCTTAGGGTGCGAGAGGTCCCGGGTTCAAATCCCGGACGAGCCCAAAGGTCAGGAATGTGGCTGCCTATTGTGGGTTATGTGGCTAGTTCTTAAAAGTGTTGGGAAGCTAATACATCCTAAGAAGGGGTTGAGAGTGGAAGTGCTCTACCTACATGTTGAAGGAGTCAGTTGGGAGGTACGCTGGGCATGTCCTCTTGGGAGGAGACTTCAGTAGACACCAGGAGCATACTGAAAGTGCTGCATTTCCGTTGTGTTCTTAAAATGCCTCACGATCCCCTAGGAAGTGCAAGAGGAGGCGGGGAAGACAGCATTTAGGCATTAATGCTAAACATGCAACCGCTGCAACCTGACCTGGAAAGTGAAGACAATTAGATGGATGGATGCAACAGCAGTTGCTTGAAAAAAAGGTACACTGTTTAGATTTCACCCGTCTGGAATCGCACGGTTAATGCTGTTCGTGGCTCGTTGGTCTAGGGGTATGATTCTCGCTTCGGGTGCGAGAGGTTCCGGGTTCAAATCCCGGACGAGCCCAGGAGTCAGGAATGTGGCTACTTACTGTGGGTTAGCTGGCTAGGTTTGGAACTCTTGGGAAGCTAAGACATCCAAAGAAGGAGTTGAGAGTGGAAGGGCTACGCCTACATGTTGAAGGTATCAGTTCCCCTGGTAGGAGACTTCAGTAAAGGCCAGGAGCATACTGCAAGTGCTGCATATCCGCTCTGTTCTGGAAATGCCTCGTGATCCCTTAAAAAGTGCAAGAGGAGGCAGGGGAAGACAGCATTCACGCGTTTTTGCTGAGCATGCAACCGCCGCAACCTGACCTAGAAAGCGCAGACAAACAGATGGATGGATCCAACAGTGGTTGCTTGGAAAAAAGGTACACTGTGTAAATTTCACCCAGATGCAATCACATGGTTAAGGCTGTCTGTGGGTCATTGGTGTAGGGGTGTAATTGTTGCTTAGGGTGTGAGCGGTCCCGGGTTCAAATTCTGGACCAGCCCTGAGATTCAGGAATTTGAGTGCTTCTTTTGGGTTGTCTGTTTTCATTTTTCAAGTTTGAAACCTTTAGGAACAGTGGGAAAGCTACAACATACTAGGGAGGTGAGAGTCAAACTGCTCCACCTACATGTTGAAGTTCCCAGTTCAAATGTTTGGGAGGTATGCCGGGCACATCAAGGCTGGAAGAGACTTCAGTAGATTCCGCTGCAAGCTGACATGGAAATTGAAGACAAATTGATGAATGGCAGGATGGATCCAACAGTAGTTGCTGGGGAGAAGGTACACTGAACCAAATTCTCCCAGCTGCAATGGCATGGCTGAAGTGCTCTGTGGCTCGTTGGTCTAGGGGTATGATTCTCGCTTTGGGTGCGAGAGGTCCCGGGTTCAAATCCCGGACGAGCCCAGGAGGCAGGAATGTGGCTACTTACTGTGGGGTTTCTGCCAAGGTTTGGAACTCTTGGGAAGCTAAGACATCCTAAGAAGGAGTTGAGAGTGGAAGTGCTACGCCTACATGTTGAAGGTACCAGTTGAGAGGTATGCTGGTCACGTCCCCCTGCTAGGAGACTGCTTTAAATGGAGGAGGAGCATACTGTAAGTGCTGCATATCCTCTCTCTTATCGAAATGCCTCGTGATCCCCCTAAACAGTGCAGGTGGAGGAGGCGTGGAAGACAGCATTTAGCCATTTTTGCTGAGCATGCAACCACTGCAACCTGACCTGGAAAGCGAAGACAAATAGACGGATGGATCCAACGGTGGTTGCTGGGAAAAAAGGCACACGCTGCAAATTTCGACCCGCTGCAATCGTATTGTTGCTGCTTTCTGCGGCTCGTTGGTCTAGGGGTATGATTCTCGCTTAGGGTGCGAGAGGTCCCGGGTTCAAATCCCGGACGAGCCCAAAGGTCAGGAATGTGGCTGCCTATTGTGGGTTATGTGGCTAGTTCTTAAAAGTGTTGGGAAGCTAATACATCCTAAGAAGGGGTTGAGAGTGGAAGTGCTCTACCTACATGTTGAAGGAGTCAGTTGGGAGGTACGCTGGGCATGTCCTCTTGGGAGGAGACTTCAGTAGACACCAGGAGCATACTGAAAGTGCTGCATTTCCGTTGTGTTCTTAAAATGCCTCACGATCCCCTAGGAAGTGCAAGAGGAGGCGGGGAAGACAGCATTTAGGCATTAATGCTAAACATGCAACCGCTGCAACCTGACCTGGAAAGTGAAGACAATTAGATGGATGGATGCAACAGCATTTGCTTGAAAAAAAGGTACACTGTTTAGATTTCACCCGTCTGGAATCGCACGGTTAATGCTGTTCGTGGCTCGTTGGTCTAGGGGTATGATTCTCGCTTCGGGTGCGAGAGGTCCCGGGTTCAAATCCCGGACGAGCCCAGGAGTCAGGAATGTGGCTACTTACTGTGGGTTAGCTGGCTAGGTTTGGAACTCTTGGGAAGCTAAGACATCCAAAGAAGGAGTTGAGAGTGGAAGGGCTACGCCTACATGTTGAAGGTATCAGTTCCCCTGGCAGGAGACTTCAGTAAAGGCCAGGAGCATACTGCAAGTGCTGCATATCCGCTCTGTTCTGGAAATGCCTCGTGATCCCTTAAAAAGTGCAAGAGGAGGCAGGGGAAGACAGCATTCACGCGTTTTTGCTGAGCATGCAACCGCCGCAACCTGACCTAGAAAGCGCAGACAAACAGATGGATGGATCCAACAGTGGTTGCTTGGAAAAAAGGTACACTGTGTAAATTTCACCCAGATGCAATCACATGGTTAAGGCTGTCTGTGGGTCATTGGTGTAGGGGTGTAATTGTTGCTTAGGGTGTGAGCGGTCCCGGGTTCAA